>NW_015630351.1:158362-180157 GCF_001515625.1 Sinocyclocheilus rhinocerous | reverse complement strand
GTGTGTGTGTGTGTGTGTGTGTGTGTGTGTGTGTGTGTGTTTGACAGATTCAGCGGGCGGGGCACTGAAAACATCAAGAGGATGTACCAGAAATCTGAGAGTGTGTGCATATGTGTGCTAATTTTTCTCTCTCTCTCTCTCTATCTGTCTCTCAGCCTTTGCTAGTTTGCCAGGTCTGATGGAGCATTTGGCAGAGAACTACAAATACTGGAAGAACTTGGATGAGATGAGATGTAAAAGTCTGCGGCCTCCGCCACCTCCGTGTCCCTCATGACTCCCTTACCCTCAAGGTCAAAGGTCAGAGCTTACACTGTGAATGTAGCATCTCTGCCGGCCCTCCAAGATTCCGTCCATAGAACACAGATCAGCAGTCCTGTTTCCCTGACGACACTCCACCTCTATTGACAATCACCCCGGTAACAAGGGTAAAACACAAACAAATGACTAAACGAATGCACTTTATCAGCATACAGTCCTCTTCCAGCATCTTTTCACTTTCTTCTCTTCTCTTTTTTTAAAATTCCCTTTGTGTTCTCCCAGCTGTTTTTAATGATTTCTAGACAGTAATTTTTTTGTAATGTCTGACACAAGAAGATAAAGACTGATCTTAGTCCAGTAGAGGACTGTATCTACTATTTTCGTTAAAATATGGGACTGAAACGTGAATGCTCAGAGGGGTCTGTCTATACACATGCACACATAACTTTAACAGACATGTGGAATCACAGATCCAAATGCCAAAAGGGCTTTATTTGGACTCTGAAGCAGAAGAAAAATTGAGTGTCAGTGGGACTGAGCTACTTTGGAAACCAAAAAGGACCCAGTAATGAGCCCTGAGGCACGACACATTTTACCCCTTATTGATTTGTTAAAATTCAACACGAATGGAATATTTTGACAATATTGTTGACAGAAGCAAATGTCAAGTTGCCAAAACGGAAGAACCTTTGAAGACGCATTTGTAATCGGACGATGAATTGGTTTTGACCAGCACTGAGCGCTATTCAGTGTGCGAGATTGTAAAAACTGCGACGGATCAGCCCACTGTGGGCCGTCATTTTTCCGGCACTTTCTGTATCAGAACGACTCAAGCCTTTCTCAGACTCCAAGGACTGGTCTGTAATAATTAATCATTTTGATATAAATAGCCAATAATAACAAAGAATATATTTCTCAGAAACACTGTATATCCAGACACATACTGTAATAACGTGAATCTTGATGATGCGTGTGTGTGTGTGTGTGGGCAAAAGAGCAAGTGTGTTTATGTTACGATGTGCTTAGTGATGAATGTATTAGCATAATTTTTTCATTTTACACATGACAGTTAACATTCCTACTTCACGTAACGGTCTGTACGGATGCAACATTCCCTAATCTTCAGAGTTATACTGTGTGTAAACATAAAATCCAGCACAGCCTCATAACGAGACCACCGACACGTTGACATTTGCTCATGCTGATAGGTGGGATTTCACATATTTTAAGTGTTACACCATTTTTAAGTATTATTTATTTACAAATGTGCTCGGCTGTATATCGCTGTTGTAATCTTTTACCATAGACAGATATTGCAGATGAGCTTCAAACACTCACCTTTTGTAGGCCAAAAACCAACGCCAAAGGTGCGTTTATAATCAACCACGATGAGTTTTAAACAGATGTTTGGCTGAAGCCATTTCGACTGGAAAAATAACTAGTTTCGATTTCTTGAAATCTGTCACACGAAAAAAATGTTTTTATTAAACGTAGCTGTTGGTGCCATTTGTTATTTGCGCACCTAATTTTTACCGGGTTACATTTGGACACATAGCCGAATTGCATTGGCTCGCAGACAAGCTTAGTAGGAATTTATTAAATGTTTATATTCAGTTGACGTTCGGCCTTTTACTCTTTATGCATTGTCGTAAAGGAGCTCTTGAGAAGTTCATCTTCACAGTGAGTGTTCTAGAACACCAGCATGACACCACGACAGTTCTAGCAGGTTCTGCACCGAGTGTTCTAAATGTGATGTGATCATAATGACTTAAAGCATTCTGGCACGCATCACAAAAGCAGATGATTCCACAATGCCCTTGTAAGATGGCAGCAGTCGTTTTTGTTGTTCTGGGGTTGGCAGTGCATCATAGTGAGTGAAGCGTTCCAGACGGCATTGTGCGGTTAAAGGCATGCGGTGCACATTCAGCAGCTCGCAGGGTTTTGATTTTTCCTCTTTCCTGTTCTCTCATCCTTCCTGATTCTATCCGTTTCCCTCCCTTTTTTTCTTTTTTCTTTAATGTGGTCACAAGGGTAGAGCAGTAGTTTCGGTGGCAGTTTTGAAGCCTGTATATGTAATGTATTATATAAAGCATTCTTGATGCATTATAAAGTTAAAATCAGTGGGTATCGGTTTATATTAAGATTTAAAAATCATCATATTCATCTAAATCAGACAATGTTTGTAGCAGATGATATCAGAGATTTTTTCTAATTAAACAAAACTTTTTTTGTATGATTTAAAATATTTCAGTTTAACCATTGGTATACATTATGATTTAACACATGAAATTGGGTTATGATTAAGGCATTATGCATTTTAAAGATACAACTGAAATTAAATAAACATTGTAATGTATTGCGACTGTGGTTACAATTATGTATAAGAACATACAACTGATTTATTTTATAAATGCAATAAGATTTCCTTTGATATACTATATATGCATGCTTAATAGAAATTATACTGCCTCTTTTTTGACCCATTTTTGCCCATTTATTTAGAGCTCCATAGTACAGATTATGGTGGAGGCTCTTGTCGCCCTCTAATGGTAAATCCTGAGATCCGCACACATTATTGAACTCCATTGATGCTGTTACATAGTTTTTACATAACTATGAAATAACAAGTATCAAAGAGCTTGTGTTTGTTTGTGTTTTAGGTTTTATTTTTTTATAGCAGTATAATCATGTTACCTAAAGTTCTTGTGATCAGTAATCAAGAAAAGTACAACAAGCAAAGCCCCTAATGGACACTAGCAGTCAAACGCTTGGATGCACTAGACTGAATTTATGTTCAAGATATTAAATACCTGCTGATCTAAAGGTCTATGCTTAAATTATTGAAATAGTTTTCAAATTTAAATTGTGCCTACTGTACCTCATCAGGATGAGGACTGAAGACTGGAGTAATGGCTGCTGAAAAAATTAGCTTTGCCATCAAAGGAATAAATTACATTTTAAAACATATTCAAATAGAAAACTGTTCTTTTAAATTGGAATAATATTTCAAAATATTACTGTCTTTATTATAGTTTTATCTAAAAAATGCAGCCTTGGTGAGCATAAGAGACTTCTTAAATCTTAAATAGAAAAATCTTAAATTGAACATTTTTAATTCAATTTGATTTATTTTATTATGAATATATTTTCTGGGCAGGAATTCCATGAAAAAGTTTTAATGACTTTACTATTATTCTAAAATATATATATATATATATATATATAATCATAATAAAGAATAAGTAGCGGTGTCCAAATGTTTGACTGGTAGAAAACACAAATGTTCCCCTTTACGGACAGGACATGTACTCATTTAATGTAATTTTATCGAGTAATATTCAGGGTTTGAATATTTGTGGTTCGCTGTAGGTTTGACATCCTGTAGTGCAAAATGAAATTAATTTCCATTCTACATTCCGGTGCATCACGCATCTGTATCGATTGAGCAAAGACACAGTAACCTGTAACGCACAATGATCAAACGCCAGTGGAGGATTTGACTCCTCTCAGACGAGTCTTGATTTGGTCTGATCTTGGGTTTGGAGCCGACTGAGATAAAGCCATAGAACATTCTAGAACTAATCATAGAAGTGCAGGGCAGAAGATGATGTATCTCTTCCCTCTTTTCCTGTCCTCCACCCTGCTCATCCTCTCTCTTCCTGTCTTTCTGTGTTTAAAAAGCTCCCGCATTATCCTACTTCATAACCAAACATTATATTGCATTCTCACACACAGGGTTTATAGGTAATTTAAAGTACAAAATGTAATCGGGGAAAATCCCTTTTTAAGCTCAGATGGTTTGACTATGAATTTATATGGACTCTTTTACAGATGTTATTATTAATATGTAGAGTTTAGAGAGAATATTCAGGTTCATGCCTTAAAGGGATAGTTCACCTTCAGTTGCTGGTCCCCACTGACTTCCATAGTATGGAGGGAAAAAAAAACACTGTGCAAGTCAATGGGGACCAGCAACTGAAGGTGAACTATCCCTTTAATCTCTATTATAAAACACTCCTCATTCACTTGCCAACACTGATGATGAGATTCATCATAAACCGGATTTAAAGTCCAGAGTGATTGAACGATGTGACCATGTGATTGTCTCATTCCAAAGATCCATTGTAATATTAACAAGATGATGATTATTAGTTGTTCTGGTGGTAGTTGGTTAATTTGGTTACTGGCGGTTTTGTTGAATGTTTAGTGATGATGTGCTTAAAAGATCAGTCCAGCTTCAATACGAATTTTATCAACAGTATTTGGAGCATGATGTTGATTACCATGGAAAATTATTTTGACTCGTCCCTCTTTTATTTAATTTGTAAAAAATTGTTTTAAAAAGCAAATATTAAAAATATTTTATTTAAAAAAGCAAATATAGCAGTTACAGTAGTTTATTTAAATGTTCCAGATGACTTAAAATCAGAGATGTAAAGCTTATATTTATTTGTTTATATTATATTTATTTAATATTAATATTTGAATATTTGGTTTGACATTTATTGTCAACTAAAAAGTTTTCATTAAAGAAATTACACTAGAAACGGACTAAAATGAATAAATGACATCAAAATACTGACTGAATTGAAAGAATATTTTCATCAAGACAAAAATCATGACTAAAAATTACATAACTAGAAGTGTCTGCATTCATATGATGCTTTAGTAGATTAAAATATATATTTTGTCTTTTTTTTTTTTTTTAAAGCAAATATTAAATATATTTAAATTTTTTTTAAAGCAAATAGTGTACTGAAAAGTTCCAAAGGGCTTAAAATCAGAAATGTAACACTCATATTTATAATAATTTATAATAAAAAAAAAAAAATAATATAATTTATAGTATTATTATATCTGTAAATGTAAAAATGTAAGTCATGATTTTTCAGCTGGAACTATTTTTCTAGGCACATTTTTTTCAAGTGGATTTGAACATTACTAATGTTATGCTTGCAGTTGATTTCTTGTCTCATATTTTTTGCTTTTTTATGATAATAATAATAATAAAGATGGACAAGTCAGTTATTTTTGATTTGAAGTCAATATGTTGCCATAAATGCTGTTGAGAGCCAGAACATTTAATTGGAGATGGTTAGTGTATCTTATAGTTTCACCCATTAGGTTTATATTTTTAGTATATTAAATTTCAGATTTAAATTGACTTCCTATCTTCAGTGTAAAGGTGGCAGAAATGCTCAGGCTCATGGGAAGTGCTCATGCTCCATCCATTATCACTTTCAGTACATTGTGTTATAAAACAATTTTTCATCTACCTAAAGTATTTTAAAAATCCTTTGTGTAATTATTAATGACTGATCAGTCCATAGTCGAATTTGAACGTTGTTGTGAATCTTTTCAAAGTGTCATGCGTCACCGTCGTGATCAAAGGGCTCCCTATTAGCGTACCATGATGACCTCACAATGACGTCATCATCGGGGGCGGGTCTTCAGACGCAGCCTGCTTCATTAGCGAACGTGAACTGAATCGATGGGTGCAGCTTTTGTGCCAATTACTGTATTTTTGAAGTACAGGGAATGAACACTAGCATCATCCCTTGCGCAAATGTATATACACTATTTTGTATTGAACAAATACTTCACTGAAAGTAAAAATGATCACATGCCATTTAACAGGTTTGTTTTATCAAAGGATATTATTTTATTGTATTGTCAGTTGTACAAAAAAAGATTCAATGTTGCATAAAAACGTCTGTTTGCTTGGTTTACTTCTGTTTGATTCTGTCTCTGCATCTGCTGTTGTTTGGAGACGCCACTCCAACTCTGAAACCATTGTGTTTGTGAGAAAAATTGCAATAAAATGTTTTTGTATGCACCAAGAGCTTGTAACACTCCAAAGAGAAAGGAAAAATTGAAATCGCATCATATGACCCCTTTAAATTTACATGGACACACCACGCTTTAATTAGTTTTTTTAATCAGTTTTGTCAGTTAAAAGATTAGCAAGCATACATTCAAGAAACACATTGATAACACTTCACTATCTTGGTTTCATTTGTTAACATTAGTAAATGTTTTATTAGTTGTTACACTATATATTTATCAATGTCTATATATATCAAACTATTTTATCTTTATTCTATCATTATTATATATAATATTCATTTTTATTTCATTTTCCCCAATTTTAGTTATTTTAGTACCTCGTTAAACTAAATGAACCTGAGAAATGTTTAAACCACTATCTGAAATAAAATACATTTAAAAAATATTTCAGCTAACATGTAAAAAAAGCATTTTTGTTACTTTAAAAGTTTAGTTTTAGTTCGAGATAATAACAACATACTGTGAACTAACAACTGTATTTATAACAAATGAGACTTTACTGTAAAGCGTTATCATTGCACTTTTCAAAATTCAGTTTTAAAATAACATAAAAACACATCAATCACAATATATACATTGTTACAGATGTTTACTATAAGATACTGATTTTATAAAACCTTCTAATTAAAATCACAACGTCATAAGCATTTTATCATACCAAAACAACGTGACGTTAAAACACTGATGTGACAAAGCTTAGCAGATGGTTAGTAAGGCAAAGAAATGTGTTCATATTTCAAACATTTTGAGCTTCAGAGATGATGATGGGGAAAAAAGGCTTTGAAGATCAGATCACAGTTCCTGGTTTTCCTCGAGTTTCTGGAAGACGGCGAGACTGCGGAGCTGAGACTGGAACTCTCCATCCTTCCAGATGATGAGCAGGTGATCGGTGGAGCAGGTGACCAGACCCTTCTCCTTGAAACTCAGAAACATCTGCAACACAAGCCACATAGTAGGACTTCTTTGTTTACATCGTTGTGTTGACAGAAAATGTTGCAATAAACTAATGTGTAAAAGAAAATAATGAACAATTCATCAATTCACAGCAGCATCAGTTTCCAAACATGAATTATAATAGAAACGAATTAAAATTAATGATTGACATGACAAACTACTAACTTAAAATCAAAGCAAAATCTAAAACATGATGAAAAATTATTATAATTTTTTATTATAAAATAAAATTATATTTTATGTAACATCATCTTTATTTTTTTTTATTTTAAAAACAAAAATAAATATTTTTTTTCCAAGATTGGAATGTGTAATTAGTTTAGACACTGTACATGCCTTAAAATAACAGTTCACCTAAAATGAAAATTTGTTCATCATTCACCCCAAAAAAATGTGTTTTATTTAAAACTTCAAGGTTTAAGACTTCAAGTAAATGATGACAGAACTCTTTTTTACTGTTTTTAAAGCCAGAATAAAACTCCCTGAAGCTGATTGAAAACATGCAATATGACTTGCTTATAATGCTAACGTAATGCTAATGTGATGGGTGTGCTGCTGAAACAGAGCACATGTCAGATGATCAATGCGTGAGTTGACTTGTATGTAGATCACATCCTTCACTCTGTCAGAAACTTTAATTAAACTGCAGGTCAGAACGATACTCTGCTTCATCCAGGATCAATGTCTCCTAATAACACACTGTTTCTACACACAAAATCGAAAGCTTTCATCTAAAACTAGTTCATGAAACTCAGTCGAGACAAACACTCAATACCACCAAGTTGAAAAATCTCAAACGTCTGCATCCTTGGGTTTATGTCACATGACCCACATACCGTACCTGCACAGCTCCAGAGTGACCAATCAGATCGCCGATCAGTTCCAGCGAGCGCAGACCAGGGACTTCTGGGATTTTCTTGGCAGGAGGACCTGTCTGCTTACTGGACCTGCCAAAAGTGCCGAACATCCCAAAAAACCCTGCAGGAGAAAGCAGACATACTAATCACCCAAACATCATGCATTAAACTCATGCTCATTTAAAAGAAAATAATGATTTAGATACACTGCAAAAGAAAGTCATCAATAACTTAAAGGGGTCATATGATGCGATTTCAAGTCAGATTGCATCGGCTATGGGGATGAAGACGACAACTCCCATGATTCCACACTCAGTCACGGCGTCATCAAACTACGACTTTGTTTCTTTGCTTGTTTTGAATACGCGCCCTCTAACGGCGAAAAATTACATATTGTGCCTTTAAAGAACATCAGATCAATCCTATGTTGTTTTTCGTCCATTCAAATATTAGTGGTTGTTCTGGATGTCTGTCAGGAAATTATTTTACAGCAGCTGGACTGAAACACACACACACACACATCCTCTGCACAGGATGGCAAAATAAATGATGATATGGGAACATCTGGATCAGAGAAGACAGGAATGAGGGAAGGAAGGATGTGTGTTGTGATGGAAAGGAAAGGGGTGAGAAGGTATTTCAAAGATGAAACGGATGGATGGAAAGAACAGAGGCTGAAGTGAGGTGTTTGTGTGTGTCCTGCTCACCTGAGGAGGCGGGTTCAGCGGGCAGGGGGAGGTCCTGTAACTCCCACATCCTCACACTCCCGTCCTCAGAGCACGACATCAAGCGCCTACAAGACAGACAGAGAACACTTCGCTTTATTCAGATGCTTCACAGAGATGTTTTGGAGGAATTCTTCTGAAGTGCTTCATACCCGTCCTGCTGAAGCACGGTGTGTAAGACATTTGAATCATGGGCGATCCTCCTGTATGCCACCACACTCTTCATCAGCACATTATAAACATACAGACCACTGCCTACAGCCGCCACTATATACTGAGAGAGAGATTTAACTATGTAAGGAAAATATGCATGATTTAATTATCATATATGATATACACTAGAGGTCAAAATTTTGGAATAATTAAACATTTTTCAAGTTTTTGAAAAAAGTCTCTTTTGCTCACCAAGGCTCAATTTATTTGAATAAAAATCCAGTAAAAACAGTAATATTGTGAAATATTAATAACATTTAAAATAACTTTTCTATTTGAATATATTTTAAAACGTAATTTATTTCTGTGATGTAAAGCTGAATTTTCAGCATCATTACTCCAGTCTTCAGTGTCACACGATCCTTCAGAAATCATTCTAATATGTGACCCTGGAGCACAAAAGTTATTTATTCAGCTTTCAGATGGTGTATAAATCTCAATTTTAAAAAAATTTACCCTTATGACTGGTTTCGTGGTCCAGGTTCACATATGCTGATTTGCTGCTCAAGAAAAATTTCTTATTATTATCAATGTTGAAAACAGTTGTGCTGCTTCATATTTTGTGTAAACATTGATAAACATTTTTTGAGGATTATTTAATGAAAATAATATTCAAAAGAACAGCATTTATTTGAAATAAACATGTTTTGTAATATTATAAATGGCTTACAGTCACTTTTGATCAATTAATGCATCCTTGTTAAATAAATAATGTATATATATGTTTCTTGAGCAGCAAATCAACATATTAGAATGATTTCTGAAGGATCATGTGACACTGAAGACTGGAGTAATGATGCTGAAAATTCAGCTTTGATCACAGGAATAAATTACATTTTAAAATATATTCAAATAGAAAGCAGTTATTTCAAATTGTGATAATATTTTGCAATATTACTGTTTTTACTGTATTTTTGATCCAATAAATGCGGCCTGGGTGAGCATAAGAGACTTTTTTTTTCAAATACATAAAAAAATCTTAATTATTCCAAACATCTGACCATTGGTGTATAATTTATATATAATTCATCATTTATAATGAAGGGTCAGTTTCTTACCTCCCCATCTGAGCTCATGTGCTGAATGGACCTCTCGATCTGTTTCTGGTGATTCAGTTTGAACTCTGATTGGCCGTCTCTCGCTGGCTCCTCCCACAGAATGTGCTCATATGCCTGGATCGTCCAATCCACTGAATCCCAGATGATGAGCTCACCGATATGAGAGCCGCTCGCAAACAAGCCATCTGAGATAAACAATAACCAACAATAAACACAACAATACTCAACACAATCCAAAATGATCTCAATGTGTGCGTGAGGACTGATTGCCATCAAATATCTCACCGTTGATGTGGATGAGAGAATGGATGGTGTCCTGATGGTCAGCTAGATGACGCATGGCCATAACCACAATGTCTGATCCAGACAGGTTCAACTTAAATATCACTGGAACATCAGAAATCATTTCAAATCATTAATTGACCTACAAGCAAACTCATCAATAAAATAGCTTAAGCTGCAACATGAGTCATTTTTACTGAACAGAGCTTTGAAATGAAGATTTATGAAGACCACAACAGCTTTTGCTAGACCAGTGAGTGTAAATCTTTTCATATTTGTTGAAAATACCATTAATTTTTTAGGCATACAACATTTTATGGAAAAATTATTTTTCAGTTACCAATTTCTTTATCCATGGCAGCTGCAATGAAGTTCTTTGGTAACTCCACCATGGCTGAGATGCCTTCAGAATAAAGCAGAAGATTTATGAAAATATATTTAAATACACTACTGTTCAAAAGTTTGGGGTCAGTAAGATTTTTTTTTTTTCAAATAAATGTATACGTTTATTTATTAAGGACGCATTAAATTGATAAAAAGTGACAGTGAAGACATGTATAATGCTACAAAAGATTTCTGTTTCAAATAAATGCTTTCCATTCATCACATAATCTTAAAAAAATGTACCACAGTTTCCACAAAAATATTATGCAGCACAACTGTTTTTAGCATAATAATCAGAAATGTTTCTTGAGCAGCAAATCAGCATATTAGAATGATGATTAATGATGCTGAAAATTCACCTTTGCATCACAGGAATAAATTACATTTTAAAATATATTCAAATAGAAAATAGTTATTTTAAATTGTAAAAATATTTCACAATATTACTGTTTTTACTGTATTTTTCATCAAATAAATGCAGCCTTGGTGAGCATAGAAGATTTTCTGAAAGTAGTTTGATGTTGCATAAATTACACTCTGCCAGTTTAAGTTTATACAACTATTAAAAAGTGAAGTGACGTGACATGTGGCCAAGTATGGTGACCCATACTAGGAATTAGTGCTCTGCATTTAACCCATCCAAAGTGCACACACACAGCAGTGAACACACACACACACCGTGAACACACACCCGGAGCAGTGGGCAGCCATTTATGCTGCGGCGCCCGGGGAGCAGTTGGGGGTTCGGTGCCTTGCTCAAGGGCACCTCAGTCATGGTATTGAAGGTGGGAGAGAGCGCTGTACATTCACTCCCCCCACCGACAATCCCTGCCGGTACGAGACTCGAACCCGCAACCTTTGGGTTACGAGTCCGACTCTCTAACCATTAGGCCACGACTTCCCCTTAGCAATGTGACTTTATCTTGTGTTTTGTAGTCTGTATTTGCTCTTGGACATACATTTATTTATCTGTGTGTTTTGGATTGTGTACCTGCATCGCTGTGATGAACCGTTTTACACTGCAGCTCAAAGTCTCTGTTCCAAACACACAGTTCATTTCCACCCGAGAGCCACACATCCAAACGAACCAACACCAGCAAACACTGAAAAACAGACACCTCCATCAGCGTACAAACACACAAAATCCACCTACACACACTGAAAGAGGAACAGACCTGTTTCCACACACAATCCCAACCATCTGTGCACTGAAACAGGAAGACATGAAGCTGTACCACATACTGTACCTTCACTGGGGACTGGAGATCAGATATGTTCTGCACTCGGTTTCCTGAATCTGGATCCCATAACTGCGGTAGAATTAAGGCAAAGCATCAACACTAAACACACACACACACACACTTCAGCAGAAGTTTGTGTAAAGGATACACTGAGCGTGCGGTCTGATGAAGCGGTAATGAGCGCCGTGTGTGCGTTTCCTCCTCTGATGAAGGTGTATGATATCATTGCAGTGATTTGCTGCGTATGACCGCGCAACTCAATCAAAGAGTCTCCAGTCTGAAACACACACACAGACAAATGCTGCTGGTTTTGCATTTATAGAGTGTTGGGGTCACGCAGTAAATGTAATACAGTAAAACGGCAGAGGGTAATTATAACTAACATTTTTTATTTTGTTAATGTTATTAATATAGTATTAATTAACTATTTAATTAACAAAATATATATATATATACAATGTTATATAATATATATACATACAGTATAATATATACAATATAATATATATACAGCATACTTAAATAGTATGTGTGTATATATATATTTCAAATTTTATATTTTAAAAATTAGCTAAAATACTTATTAAAAACAAATCTGAAACAATTTTGAGCTCATTTCATAAATACATCATAAAGTTTTATATATTTATTTTTCTATATTTATAATATATTGTGAAAATAAAATGCTATAGTATAGTATAAATAAATAAAATGTCTTATATAAACACTTGAGTTCATTTTATAAGAAAATATGTTTTTAATATATTTATAATATGAGTACATTTTAGAGAGAGAGAGAGATCGCTCATATTTTATGAGAAAATGTTCTTTATTTGTTTATTTATTTAAAATTAATTAATTACAACTACAGGAGGATTTTGAGGGCTGTGGTGTCTCAATGCAAAAAAAAGTTCCTGATTTTATTTAATTTTATTAATAAAAATGTTAAAATTACTTTTGCCAAAAAGTATCAATTAGGCTGACCTCTGGCCTATTTCATGAATTTACCATATCAATAACATGTGATTAGCATATTCATAAAGTTCTGTTCTGCTCACCTCAACATTCCAAATGAGCACCAGGCCGTCGTCACCTGCAGACGCAAACCTGCCAACAAAACACACAGATGTTGGGTAAAACCTGGCATGACGCTTCACCTATGCTTAAATAAAAGAAAGCATAAAGCCCAAAATATAACATCGCCAGCACTATGACAGATCTTCTTCTCTGACTGGATTTTAACAATCACATGATTCCCACGTCACCTTTGACCTCTCGAGCTCAGAAACGAATCGTCCGCAGGAAGAACAGGAGAATGAAACTATGATAAAGGGATGAGATACAGGAAGTATGGAAGGGATCGGAGAAGAGAAACAGGACTCGGGACTCAAAAAGCAATCAGCGATGTTCTGCACACTGACCTCAGCTGAAACTCTCCTCCTGCACCGAGATCATCAGGAGCAGCCAGCCGTAACACACACACACACACACACACACTTCCAAACGCTCTTCTCCATCACCTCAATAAAAATAACCCCTGCCTTACACTGCCCAGCACTGCGTGTTTGTATATACATGAGCTTTTTGAAAGCCTCCAGCGCAGATGTTTTCATGCAGATGGGGGTTCGGTGCCTTGCTCAAGGGCACCTCAGTCATGGTATTGAAGGTGGGAGAGAGCGCTGTACATTCACTCCCCCCACCGACAATCCCTGCCGGTACGAGACTCGAACCCGCAACCTTTGGGTTACGAGTCCGACTCTCTAACCATTAGGCCACGACTTCCCCTTAGCAATGTGACTTTATCTTGTGTTTTGTAGTCTGTATTTGCTCTTGGACATACATTTATTTATCTGTGTGTTTTGGATTGTGTACCTGCATCGCTGTGATGAACCGTTTTACACTGCAGCTCAAAGTCTCTGTTCCAAACACACAGTTCATTTCCACCCGAGAGCCACACATCCAAACGAACCAACACCAGCAAACACTGAAAAACAGACACCTCCATCAGCGTACAAACACACAAAATCCACCTACACACACTGAAAGAGGAACAGACCTGTTTCCACACACAATCCCAACCATCTGTGCACTGAAACAGGAAGACATGAAGCTGTACCACATACTGTACCTTCACTGGGGACTGGAGATCAGATATGTTCTGCACTCGGTTTCCTGAATCTGGATCCCATAACTGCGGTAGAATTAAGGCAAAGCATCAACACTAAACACACACACACACACACTTCAGCAGAAGTTTGTGTAAAGGATACACTGAGCGTGCGGTCTGATGAAGCGGTAATGAGCGCCGTGTGTGCGTTTCCTCCTCTGATGAAGGTGTATGATATCATTGCAGTGATTTGCTGCGTATGACCGCGCAACTCAATCAAAGAGTCTCCAGTCTGAAACACACACACAGACAAATGCTGCTGGTTTTGCATTTATAGAGTGTTTGGGTCACGCAGTAAATGTAATACAGTAAAACGGCAGAGGGTAATTATAACTAACATTTTTTATTTTGTTAATGTTATTAATATAGTATTAATTAACTATTTAATTAACAATATAATACTGTTTCAAAATATATGAAATCTCAAAATATGAAATTTCTAAATTATTAAATTAAATCAAGCATATTATATTTTGCATATATTTTGAGGCATTGCCCCCTCCAAAATACTCAATAAACACACACACACACACAAAATAACATAAAGATAACATCGCCAGCACTATGACAGATCTTCTTCTCTGACTGGATTTTAACAATCGCATGATTCCCACGTCACCTTTGACCTCTCGAGCTCAGAAACGAATCGTCCGCAGGAAGAACAGGAGAATGAAACTATGATAAAGGGATGAGATACAGGAAGTATGGAAGGGATCGGAGAAGAGAAACAGGACTCGGGACTCAAAAAGCAATCAGCGATGTTCTGCACACTGACCTCAGCTGAAACTCTCCTCCTGCACCGAGATCATCAGGAGCAGCCAGCGGAGAAGAGAAACAGGATTCTGGACTCTAAAAGCAATCAGTGATGTTCTGCACACTGACCTCACCTCAAACTCTCCTCCTGCACTAAGATCATAAGGAGCTGCACACACACACACACACACACACACTTCCAAACGCTCTTCTCCATCACCTCAATAAAAATAACCCCTGCCTTACACTGCCCAGCACTGCGTGTTTGTATATACATGAGCTTTTTGAAAGCCTCCAGCGCAGATGTTTTCATGCAGACGCAGTTAATATGGACAGGCCCAGAGCTGATGGACACTATCAAGTTGATGTTGAAGTGCAAACACACACACACACACAAACTCCCTCAAGCTGTGATGATTAAGCTCTTGTCACGCTCTGTAAGTTTGCTTTTGGAGAGGATCTGGCTCAGTCTTAGCTGTCAATCACTGGTCAGAGGCAGAAGAAGAGGAGAAGAGGATTGCTTACCTTAAGTCATCAACCTGCACCAGAAATCGAACAATGTCAAAGTGTCCTTTCAGCACCTGCATCTCCGTGAAACAGTTTTTGGGCTGTTCCTCCCCAATGAACAGAGCCGCGCTCTTCTGCCCACGAAGAGAATATAATAGACAAACGAATCATTGCTTCAATCTAGCTCAGAATGTGCTGAAATGACTGTTGTTTGCTCGACTGCGTCGGCCTGTCTCTCTCTGATACATGTACTGAACTCCTGCAACTATAAGACCCAGTCTTTAAGAGAACTGGACACTGAAACGAGCTTCTTATCTTCTGCTTATTGGTAAATAATGGCAATAACATGGACATAGGTCATGCCACAAAACTGGAGTTTTAGTGACTTTTAAATTGCATGGCTGATAACAGCTTTAACAGCTTTGTGTTATTACAGGCATTTTTCTAAACACATCAACAAAAATTTAAATGCTGCTGTTTTTTTGCCCTGTGTAAAAAACTAATAAACTAAAATCATTAAAAAACAAAGAAAATCATTTTCAGAAATAGATAGATAGATAAGATTTTTCAAATCTTAAAGAAATCTATTTTTGGGACATCAAACAGACAGAAGTTTCATGGCTGATAACAGCTTTAACAGCTTTGTGTTATTACAGGCATTTTTCTAAACACATCAACAAAAATTTAAATGCTGCTGTTTTTTTGCCCTGTGTAAAAAACTAATAAACTAAAATCATTAAAAAACAAAGAAAATCATTTTCAGAAATAGATAGATAGATAGATAAGATTTTTCAAATCTTAAAGAAATCTATATTTGGGACATCAAACAGACAGAAGTTTCATAGGGTTACCCACATACACTGTAGTTTGTGGTTTACTATGGCTTGTACTCACCTCCACAGTTCCCTGCGCTTCCCGACCTCCCAGAATCCACCGCAGCATGTTGGTCTTTTAAAAAAGCATCTGACTTTACATGCAAACGAATGGATTTTGTGTGCAAATAAATCACAAGACAAATCAGTGTAGCTGCATGTTGCGAAACCGGCTGGCAGAGACGCGCGGTGCGTTCTGTTGATATTCCTGATGTGAGGAGTCTTTATTAAAACACTAAATCAGTCGCGTCAGCTCACTCTCTATTGGAATATATTTCCATCTGTGACGAACCGAAACATTATAGCACGTCTTGTTTGACAGAACGCGTCACGCGTCGCGTCTGATACAATGTATCAGTTCCGAGCCGGTTCTGCTTTAGATCCAAAACTCTTCAGTTAGAGCATATAAACGAGTCAAATGACCGTCGATGATCGGAAATGTTCATAAAATCATCTCTCTGACAGTATTTTCGGCCAAATCAGCTGCTCACTACAAACAAACAATCTGCGGACTCATGTGACTAGCTACGGAAGCTTCCAGGGGACACACGTGACCCGCAGTGTTTTCGAAGCGAAAAACACCAAAGGTCTACAGTTGATCTTTTATTGGAGGTTGGTTTGTAGATGTACCAGCCCCAAATTTAAACAAAAGAAGCAGCATATAAAACAAAACTTAATATACGGTTTTTTTTTTTCTGTAAGCAAATTCTGTCAAATTCTCTTTTATATTATCATATTTTTAACTGTATTGTTGGTATCGTGGTTCATTATATATTTTTGTGTATTTTTCTCTGTAAAATCGTGTAGATCATTGCCTTTTATTATGTTTTATATTTTATATATTTTTATTTTATTTTAATTTATATATTGTTATTGTTGTTGTATATAAAAACAAAACAATCTGTGATACCATGTGTATTTTTTCTGTAAGAAAATTCTTGTTTTATAGTATTATTTTCTTTATTGTTTTTGTGGTTATCATGCCACCGCTAGATGTCAGTATACACCAACTCGAAAACCCTGTTGCGGTCGTACATGTCTGAGACACTAACGAGGTTATCCACAGCTTCAGGGATTCAGTCCATTTTATTCAATCACTAGTGTCTGTGATCTCCTCCCAAATGTATTATTCACACGCATAAAGGCAACAGTATGGTATAAAGGCAACCGTATGGCATGGCATCTACTGAATAATCAAGTAAACATATTAAAGCAATACTTTTAAGCCTTTTCTCTGGCTACATTCTCCCTCAGGTCTTCAAAAGAGTGAGAGTGATGGAATGCTGAGGAATTATTTGAGGATTACCATCACCTCACCTTACAGAGATGTGGCCCCTCTCAAAATCCCACTGGGCCCTTGTGACCCCAACACACACACACACACACACACAGAGATGAGCGAATCGCGTGTGTTCTCAGATAGAGACGAGTGTGTGAGCTAGTGTGACCTTCATGCTGAGCTCTAGCGTTGATTTCTGATTTAGTGTCAATCCGCTGCGCTTGTCATGCCAGGCGAGGTGCTTTCCACAAGGTAATAGAAAAACTCAAGGGCAGAGAGAGAGGGGAGGGTAGCAGGAGACGGAGGGAAATGTAACTATCTGAACAAGGTGCAAAGAAACAACAGTACAGTCAAAATGCAAGAGAAATTAAAGTAAGGATGGAGAGAAATGTTGACAATTAAAAGTTCATTCACATTTCCTGAAGAAAATGCTGTTGCCAGCCAGCAAATATTATTATTTTTAAGAAAAAGTAAATCAAATTAAAATTGTATTGCCTATTTATAATAATAATAATAATTATTATTATTATTATTATAAAACTCTGCGCTATATAAGTTGATAAATAAATGTAAAAACGTAAAGACCAATCATAATTCAGTATGCATAAAGAAAAATAAAGGAGATCATCATAAGAACACATAGCAACAATATCCTTTAAATCACTTCTGAACTTTTCTTTTCACCTGATAAACAATAAAAACATTGACAGCCAATCAGAATCCACCAGAATTTAACAATAGCAAGCATTTAAAGCAGCCAACAACAAAATTACAGCGCGTGCTTTAATAAACAACCTTAACTTGCCTTGATGTGGACACTAATATAGTTATCGTTATTGTTTTGGTGTGAACGGGCCTTATAGAAGTCCTCACCATAATTATAAGGATAACACACAGAGGAACCATATCGCTGTAATCACTCTCAGGACGATTTTTTTTCCAGCTGATGAACGATTAAAGCATTGTCAGCCAATCAGAATCAGCGCCAGCATTTAAAGTGACAGACCACAGAAAATTAGAATCAACAGAAAGTCACGGTGGTCATGGGTTGGACATCACTGATCTACAGGTGCATCTCAAGTAGACTTGTGCCGGTATTCGGTAATGCGATATATCACGGTAATGAATATGCATGATATTGTTATCGTGGGCACTTCTAAATACCGTGAATAATTATATATTACAAACTACCCCAGATAGTCACGCAGTGTGAAAACAACGGCGATCCGACGAGTTTGAAAATCGTGCAGCGTGAACTGGGCATAACTGTCATGAACCGGAATGCACAGAGTTCACACAGAATTAGACAAGACGAGGGTTTGAGGTTAAAAAGTATATAAATTGTAATTTTTTTTAGAAAATGACCGATCGTTTCACTAGATGAGACCCTTATTCCTCGTCTGGGATTGTGTAGAACGCTTTGAAGCTGCACTGAAGCTGCGATTTGGACCTTCCACCCAGTGAAGTCCACTATATAGAGAAAAACCCTGGAATGTTTTCCTCAAAAACCTTAATTTCTTTTCGACTGAAGAAAGAAAGACATGAACATCTTGGATGACATGGGGGTGAGAAAATTATGAGGAAATTTGAATTCAGAAGTGAACTAACCTTAATCCTTTAAAGGCCTTGGTGTGAACAGGCCTTTATTCAATATGCAAATATTAATGACATCATCACTGTAGGTTTGATTTTGAAGGGTGAACATTTTCACAAAGTCATGACATTTTTTAAATGTTATTATTGAAAAAGTATGATTTTTATATACAAAACAAAGTCTGAATGCATTTGAATTGCCACATACTTGCAGAAACTTATAGAAAAGAAAAATAATAAAAAAGAAGGGGGATTTCAATGCAGCACTTAAATTTTATGTTCACAAATATATAAAACACACAGCATCTGGTCATTATAGTGGTATAATGTCAGACACAAACAGTGAAATACCCTCTATTTTCAGACTCAATTAAATCTGTTCTCGGTTCAGAGAGAGAACAGGACACAAGGAAGATCGTCCTGCTCTCTCTCCTCTCTCTGCTTCTGTCCATCCGGCGAGAGCAGAATAGATGGTTATTCTAAAAGGTGCTGATTTCAGCTATAAACTGTCGGGGGAATGCATGTGATGTTCAATAAGGCATTCCCATACAGAGACGGAGTAGAGAAGACAAACTCGTTTATGAGCAACACACAACCCTGTCCTCCTGTATTACTCACACACTAAATTCTGCTTTATACACACACAAACTACAGCAGCACTTCAGGGGATTTGTGTGTAGTGTGTATGTTTTTCACCTACCAAGCAAATGCAGGTGCAGATCTAGACACTGTATCACTGTTGCACGTGCATTTTTGAAAATAGCATGAGCCTAACTTCCTAGAAACCAACCAGCAATTCTCTAGCAACCATGAACACAATAGCAACCGCATAGCAACACCCTGGCAACCACCTACAACACGCCATCATGGTGGAGACAAATTTTCTTCAGAAAATGCTAAACTACCACACATACACACACAAAAACATTAATTTGAATTAACTATATTTGTTTTTATCCCTACTGATAATAAAAGTCATAATTTTATGAATTAGAAAAGGAATTAAACATGGCTCCTGCAATATTATCAAGAATATGATTTATTTTTTACTCTGACTGTCCCTATGTAAGATGTAGTATCCCCGAATTCATAGGTGCGTCCAAAATCGCATACTGTCTGAATAGGTACTGAATTTGAACTTACTTTGCGAACATTAAAAAAGTATGTTCTATATAATCTGAATATGGTATGAAATTCAGACATACTGCATCCGTCATATTGTTACTATCACGTGATCAACCAGTGTCGCCTTTCATAAATCCTCTCCCGTGGCCCCATGGGATAGTAAAGTGTCTGTCGGATGTGCACTTCCAAATTTGAGTGGAAGTAGTAAGTTATCCAGGTACTTTGTTTTTCGAATACTATTAATTCAGACATACTACATTTTTGGCATAGTTTTTTGCATATAGTAGGGAAGTATTTGATTTCAGATGCAGTGATAGCATTTGAAAAAAAAAACAGAAGGCAAAATAAGTAACCGGATGACCTACTACTTCGGCCAAAATTCTGGAGTGCGCATTCGATGGACATTTTACGGAGTCACATAACTTGGCAGAAGTAGTACGGAATGTCCGATTTTCAGTCAAATTGCCTATATTCATACTATAAAGAACATATACTTTTTTTTTCAGCTGTGATAAAACAACTGTTTTTTTGTTGCTTCTCATTGCCATGACAGCAACAAAAAAAAGAAATGTGTCAGTTTGTGTGCGTGTTTGTGTTAAAAAAGTAACATTACGAACCCCCCCCCAAAAAAAATAAAAACACTTTTTTTGTCATAAAACATAAAAAAGACCTCAGTATGATTAATTAATTCAGCGGATGGTGCCCAGATATCATATCAGAATTTAAAATGTTGAATTTGATGTTAATATTAAGTTAATTTCATTCATCACACTGGAAATGGAAATTCAAGTTGAGCTTATTGCATTATGGGATACATTACCTAGTACGCTTGCATGTTTGCAGGTTGCATATGCACATTGGCGGCGCTAGGGAGGGGCTAGCAGGTGCTTCAGCACCCCCAAGAAAGACAAAAGCACCCCCATAGCACCCCCACAGATTTCTTCCTGGAATCAATTATATACATGCTATAGCCTCTTGTATTTAATAATTAAGATGATAATAAAAAAAAGAAAGAAACAAAAAAAAAAACATTTGACTCCTTACGCATGCATAACTCGTGCAATGCAATAACGACGTGATTTGCAGCTGTCCCACTTTTCGTAATGTCATTATAGCATTTTATTTAAAAAATGGAGCGCTTCCTTGTGCTAAGTAGGCCTGCCCCCGACTAAAGATTTTTCTAGTCAACTAGTCGCACGTTATATTAAATAGATTATTATAGTAATATATTAACCTTTAATATATAGGCAGGTGTATTAGGCTATAGCCTATTCTGCGCTCAAGCTCGCGCATTAAGCAATTGCCTCAAAGCACCGGCAAAGTGATTATGAACGTGTCGGGGGGAAAGAAGACATTTTAATTATTTATTAATAAACTAGTGCTTTCTGAGTCAGTGTCGGGTGCAAAGATGAAGTTGCCGAATGCCGACACTGACTCGCCAACTCCACATGGACGTGCCTTTAATAGAAATGCACCTTTTCATACGGACTACAAAACGGTTTACTAGTTTTACTTTTATTTTTGTTTTCATTTTGAAAGGCTTATCTTTGCTGTTTACCTCACGTTAGGCTATGGAGGCTCTCTTTAATCTTTTTTTATTATTATTTGATTCCTCAGTGTTTGCTAATAAAGCTTTTGTAAGTTAGTTTGTCATTGTATCTTACTGTTTTATTGTTGTTG
>NW_015630351.1:144869-158181 GCF_001515625.1 Sinocyclocheilus rhinocerous | reverse complement strand
AAAAAAAACATGGGCTAGTGTGACCAACTGAGAAAGTTAGTCGCAAAAGAGCGACCAGTGGGAAGAATGAGTCTGGAGCCCTGAATTGCCCAGCTCCCCCTGTCAATGATCTAGCACCCCCTCACCTGCGTTCAACATTCTCTGGTGCCGCCCCTGTATATGCATAGGGCCTAGTACCTATACTTACTGAATAATTCAGAAAGGGCGAGAGTATGCGCTAGGCCTATTCCAGTTTTTATATTGTTTTCCTGTTTGGATATGTGATTTTCTGAACGTAATATATTGTATTTAAGGAAACCACACAGCACTGCAAATTTTAGGTGATTTTTAGAGGCAAGACTTCTACAACCTTCTGAAAGAAGACTTAACCTACATGTCTTCCATGCAAGCATATGTGTAATCTGTTATGGAGAATATTTGCTGCGTTTTTAATGATGTCTTAATGTTTTAATTCTAGCATGTAACCCTATAACCTCAGCTTCATATTCTCTCTCTCTCTCTCTCATTACTGCATGCCTGTAGTCTCTCTCTCACACACACACACATAGCTACACATACGTTCACACGAGCGCGCACACATTTTAGGCCTGGAAAATTAATGAGTTCTCATTCATAACTTAGACAGAGAGAGCTATATTCACCCTCCGATGCTTTATTGACTGATTTCATTTATTTGCGGGAGATGGATTGGAGGTAAGCAGGCGGCCTCCGCGCCACATTCTCCCCTCAGCTCTCTCGCGCAATGCATTGTGGAGGGTCAACGTTCGCCTCTCTCGTCAGCTTGTGACAAATTAGCTAACGAGGAACGGCCTTCGCATTTCCACAAACTAATTAACCCGGCAGGTACTGAGACAAATTATAATATTTATGTAATATCATCTCGCATCTGTTTGCAAGGAGCACATCCGTACATATCACCTGATCTCTCTTTTAGACGCGCGCGCTCACAAATACAACCTGCCTCCTCACTATTACACGTTCAAACAAGCAGTACAACCATATCCGTTTTATAAATATGATTCTTGATTTTTAAACAATAACTGGATGATTGCAGAGCTCAGGCAGTGTTGATAATAGCCCATAATATGCAATGCCTCATGTCGTCGCTTTTAACCTCATATAGGCTAATTTGGGCCACAATGTATAACTGAAGATCTGACATCTTCTCATAGCTATAAACGCGAGTAACAGCGTTCTTGCATTATGATTTAATAACCAAATTAAATTAATTAAATTCATGCAGATAATTCCAATATAGGTACATCAGCATAAATATGCGTCTTTGGGAATTAAATCAATCCCTTCTCTTACATAATAATAATAATTATTATTATTATTATTATCATCATCTTCATCATCAGGTATGATGACCTGTTATTTGGAATTATTATTATTAAGCTACATATATATTTAAGTGTTCATATAGCCTACGTAGCTCAATAAAGACACAGAAAATGGCTCAATAATTTTTTTTTTTTTTAAATATCTTAATTTTATTTGTATTTTTTCGTTATGGATGTTTGAATTCTGATTTCATCCAGCAGTCATTGTGCCAAATATACATGATTGTATTATTATCGCAGTGGTCTGGAAGACAGACAGTGATGGCGCGCTCTTGATTGTATTTGGCTGAGCCCTGATTTCTCTTCTATGAGGTCATAATGCCAAGAGCCCGAGAGCCAATCAGAGAGCGAGTAAATGTCAACCCCTGCAACAACTCCAAACGAGAAGAAAAATGTAGTGTTGGGAGAGATAATGACTCGATTTGATAACACTTAATAATAATTTTCAATAATAAGCCATTAGCATATATTATATAATGCAGATCCGTAGTTCGTGTACATTAAAATGATTATAAATACATGTGAACATTTTTAAATAAAGGTTTTATGAATGGATATTAGGGGTTTGTTAAACATATATATATATATATATATATATAGGCATATAATAGTAATAAAGTATTACCAGTCAAGATCTATGTTTCCCCAAGAATAACAGAAGATGCGAGGTGTCAAATAATGACATATTGAAAATGAATTTATTCGTTAATTTACATTCAATCGTTATAAACATGTTCAGGAAACAAAACAGCCGTTAAGAAGATCAAACATTTAAGAAATTTATATTGGTATAAGCACATACATGAACTTAGAACATATCACAAACTGACCGAATGGGAACAAGTTAAGAATGCTTTATCTACACAAAACATCCTATATAACAGCATATAACAAATTCATACTTCTCGCTTAAATGACATCTCCCCGATGTTGTGTTGTTGTTTACCTTGGTCGGCACATGCAGTCAAGAATCTTAATTCTTTTTGAGATATTTTCCTTTCTCTCCTCCACCGATTCATAAAACAGTCCTAAATTTTGAACGATTTCTTCCATAATAATAATGATGATGATAATAATAATAAAAACGAGTGCACCGTCTCTCGCCTTGTTTCTCAAATGCAAACGAATACATTTCAAATGTGCAGATTGTTTACTGTCCAGGTTGCTGACATTTTGAATTTGCAAAAAGAAAGTGCTAATAAATAAAAAATAAATAGGACGTAATAAATAAATGTCTTTTTTTTCAGGCTATGATGCTTTAGGTTTTATTTCCATCAGGTGCGCACAGTTCATGTTTACTAGAGGACAGTCGTATCCTTTGACTTCCGTGTGCGTCACTGGGCCAGTAATGATGGGTGGACGAGAAACAGGAGGTGAACCACGTCAAAGTATTAGGTGAAACTCATGGACACTGTGTGCTCGAGCGCTTTGCGGCGGAGGGACGCGATGCTCGTCCCTCTCCAGACGTCAGTGTCCGGGGAGCTACACAGCTGAGGCGAGCCGGTCACGTTGGTGGGACCAGAGAGCGACGCGGGCACCATACCGGGGAAAGTGGGTTGGTAGAGGTGGGACTGGAGGCCGGAACCGTTGGAGGACATGTTGGACAGGCTCATGGAGTTGTGTGGCGGTCCGGCGCCCAGGCTGCACTGGGCATCATCTTCATCATCAGGTATGATGACCTGTTATTTGGAATTATTATTATTAAGCTACATATATATTTAAGTGTTCATATAGCCTACGTAGCTCAATAAAGACACAAAAAATGGCTCAATAAATTTTTTTTTTTTTAAATATCTTAATTTTATTTGTATTTTTTCGTTATGGATGTTTGAATTCTGATTTCATCCAGCAGTCATTGTGCCAAATATACATGATTGTATTATTATCGCAGTGGTCTGGAAGACAGACAGTGATGGCGCGCTCTTGATTGTATTTGGCTGAGCCCTGATTTCTCATCTATGAGGTCATAATGCCAAGAGCCCGAGAGCCAATCAGAGAGCGAGTTAATGTCAACCCCTGCAACATCTCCAAACGAGAAGAAAATGTAGTGTTGGGAGAGATAATGACTCGATTTGATAACACTTAATAATAATTTTCAATAATAATCCATTAGCATATATTATATAATGCAGATCCGTAGTTCGTGTACATTAAAATGATTATAAATACATGTGAACATTTTTAAATAAAGGTTTTATGAATGGATATTAGGGGTTTGTTAAACATATATATATATATATATATATAGGCATATAATAGTAATAAAGTATTACCAGTCAAGATCTATGTTTCCCCAAGAATAACAGAAGATGCGAGGTGTCAAATAATGACATATTGAAAATGAATTTATTCGTTAATTTACATTCAATCGTTATAAACATGTTCAGGAAACAAAACAGCCGTTAAGAAGATCAAACATTTAAGAAATTTATATTGGTATAAGCACATACATGAACTTAGAACATATCACAAACTGACCGAATGGGAACAAGTTAAGAATGCTTTATCTACACAAAACATCCTATATAACAGCATATAACAAATTCATACTTCTCGCTTAAATGACATCTCCCCGATGTTGTGTTGTTGTTTACCTTGGTCGGCACATGCAGTCAAGAATCTTAATTCTTTTTGAGATATTTTCCTTTCTCTCCTCCACCGATTCATAAAACAGTCCTAAATTTTGAACGATTTCTTCCATAATAATAATGATGATGATAATAATAATAAAAACGAGTGCACCGTCTCTCGCCTTGTTTCTCAAATTGCAAATGTGCAGATTGTTTTCTGTCCAGTTTGTTGACATTTTTGAATTTGCAAAACGAAAGTGCTAATAAATAAAAATTCAATTATTAAATAAATAGGACATAATAAATAAATACATTTCGGTTTTTTTTCAGCCTATGATGCTTTAGGTTTTATTTCCATCAGGTGCGCACAGTTCATGTTTACTAGAGGACAGTCGTATCCTTTGACTTCCGTGTGCGTCACTGGGCCAGTAATGATGGGTGGACGAGAAACAGGAGGTGAACCACGTCAAAGTATTAGGTGAAACTCATGGACACTGTGTGCTCGAGCGCTTTGCGGCGGAGGGACGCGATGCTCGTCCCTCTCCAGACGTCAGTGTCCGGGGAGCTACACAGCTGAGGCGAGCCGGTCACGTTGGTGGGACCAGAGAGCGACGCGGGCACCATACCGGGGAAAGTGGGTTGGTAGAGGTGGGACTGGAGGCCGGAACCGTTGGAGGACATGTTGGACAGGCTCATGGAGTTGTGTGGCGGTCCGGCGCCCAGGCTGCACTGGGATAGAGACTGTGCCATGGCTTGTTGTCGGCCTAGGGCGGGCGGTAACTGCAGCTGGGAGACTCCCGGCATCCCGGCCGCCGCCCAGCGGGTGTCATTAGCGTGAAAGGAGCACAGGCTGTCGCCCATGGCGGAGGGGAACTGCGGTAGGCCGTGGTGAGTAGGCAGCAATGTGCCCGGTGAGCGAAACACGTTGGTGGTCTTCTTGCGCTTCTTCCATTTGGCGCGTCGGTTCTGAAACCAAACCTGCAAGCAGAGGGAACAAAAAGAGCTGTCAGAAATGCTTACATTGCATTAGAATAGATGTAAAAGTGTGCATTTAAAACGTTTAATAAAAAAGCAGTATAACATGGCGTCCAATATTGCTCAATGAAAAATGTTGTGCGACTACGATTATGTGTTTGTTTTTGTTATTATCATTTATGTTCACTAAAATAAAATAAGCAGACAATAAATAAATACGCATTATAAAATAAACACTACATTGTGTGTGTGTGTGGTGGTGGTGGTGGTGGATGGGGGGGTGGGGTTGTGTTGCTCATTTGCTTAATTTTTGCTAAATTAAGTTTATCTTAAAATGCAAAAAGGTTTCTGTGAGGGGTAGGGGTAGAGTTAGGGTGAGGGGATAGAAAATATTGATAGGTCAGTATAAAAACAATAGAAGTCTATGAAAGTCCTCACAAGTATAGTAAAACAAACATGTGTGTGCGAGTGTGTGTGTTTTTAAACAAGACTCACAATTTCTTGATGTCACATTACAGATTCTTAAGAATCAATGTTTGGTTTCTTTGTTATATTTCTAAAGAAATATAGATACAAAAAAATCTATGTTGCACAAAAAAATATAGATGCACAAAAAGATAAGTTGCACAAAAATAACCTACACCTAACACAGCAGGGGAAAAAATATTATTCTGATGCATTATTTGTTTGTTTGCATGCTATTAGTGACATCAAAATAAATGTTAAAACACTACACTGAAAAAATAGTAACATACAATTGGTAACATCTCAATTAACTAGTTTCATTCAAGTTCAAAAATATTATTTAACATCACTGAATCAACCTAAATAATTTACACTGTAGGGTTAGAACTGATTATTGGAGTAAGGTTTACAAGGAAATACTATTTTGCTTTTTCTATTTTAAAATATCATGTTTAATTCAATGTGTTGAACTTGGCGTTTCTTTGTAATTAATTGTGAAATTTACTAGCAATTTCTCAGTGAAGATTGTGTACAAACAAAAAAAAAATTGTATGGGTTAAATTAGTTAGAAATAGCGATTGCAGGTTACCACTTTTGACTGTATAGCTAACATTGTTTTTATTTTAATATTTTGTTTGTTTTTCTTTTGCTACTTTCCTTGATAAACGTCTCGACATCACACAATGGCGCTATTAATGCTGTTTTAAATGATAAGGAATCATAATATTTAGACTCCCCATTATTATGTGCTCGATTTTACAACACCAGGGCATAAAAAGGCCCACCCTGGGCCGTAAAAGGCTCACACGGTGTTTATTTCCCGAGGTCCTTCAGGTTTATAGAGATATCAGGCGCGCTCACAATGATTAACGAGCAGATTTTGACCTAACGAAAAGGGGAGAAAAAATGTGGAGGGGTTCATATTAGACTCCCGAATCCCACTCCACGCAGCCAGCCGTGAAATGCGGCCTCAAATGCATTACACTTCAGAGGATAAAAGAAAATGCAATTTCTCATACCATTAAAAAAGACAGAGCACCATCCGCGCGCTCGCCATTAAGTCGTGCACGCTGACAGACCTATTTCATGAGAGCGCGAAACATTCATGCAACAAACCTAGTGTGCTGTTTCAGAAGATCACCGCGAGGTCAGCATGTCACTAATTAATTTTTTATGTAAATAAAATGGTTAGGACAGAGTCTCAGGCCTGCTCATTATGATGGTTATTATTTTACGCAGAATAGTCTTACGCATTGAGCTTAATAAGCCTGTTAAGTTATAAATAATTCTGAAATTGGTTAATAATAATGGTCTTGGTTTTATTGCACTATCAACTCGAAAAGCTATACATTTATAATGAGTCTCTATAGATCACAGAGATAGTGCTGGAATGCCGCGCGCGCTCGTTGCGTCCTACATTTGTCTCGCGGGTTCATTTACCGCTGCATTATATTGTACAGAATTAAAACAATGTAAATGACGATACAGCAATAATAATATTAATGAAACAATCCGAAACCTGTGCTGATCAGACTCCACCGGACTCACCTGCACGCGTGATTCCGTCAGGGCGATCCGGAGGGCGAGCTCCTCGCGCATGAAGATGTCCGGATAGTGAGTTTTGGCGAAGCTGCGCTCCAGCTCGTTAAGCTGAGCCGGAGTAAAGCGAGTCCGGTGCCGTTTCTGTTTCTGACTCTGCTGGCCGCCGGACTGGGTGGGGTTCTGTTGCTGCTGCTGTTGCTTCTCCTGTTCCTTACTGTTCACCGCTACACCCGGCGGATTGGATCCAGCACTGTTGATATCGTCTCCGGGGAGAAGGGTGGCCCCTTCCACTGCATCGGAGACCGGGGCGAGTTCTCCGGGGTGGCCCGGGTCAGTTCCGCCGCCCCCCAGCCTGCATTTCAATGCCTCCCTGTGACCCAGAAGCTCGGCCGCGGCATCCTTCATCCCTGAAGCAGAGAAAACAGGTCAAAGCTGAGTGAGCTCAAAATCAACACCAAGCATTGCTGAAAAAGAGAGAAGTGTTAGTGCAGAAAATACTTTTTCTAGACTGTCACAGCAAGCACAATTATTACGCAAAAACTACAATTTGCTATTTGTCATTACAGCCATAAAATGCAAATAATGGTGAAAAACTAGCTCACAACAATGTCGTCTTTAAAAAAAAAACTAATTCCATTTGATTCCCCTCAATATCTTGGAAAACGACTAAATCAAATTACTGCGTAATATAATAATAATGATTACTTTTCCAATGAATTAGCTCGCTTAAATCGAATTAAGATAAAATAAGAGACAAATTGTCAATTCTCTCTGCTTGAATTAGATGAGAAGAGTGCTCCAGCTTACAGTAGAGTTGCAGAACCTAGTGTGCTGTTTCAGAAGATCACCGCGAGGTCAGCATGTCACTAATTAATTTTTTATGTAAATAAAATGGTTAGGACAGAGTCTCAGGCCTGCTCATTATGATGGTTATTATTTTACGCAGAATAGTCTTACGCATTGAGCTTAATAAGCCTGTTAAGTTATAAATAATTCTGAAATTGGTTAATAATAATGGTCTTGGTTTTATTGCACTATCAACTCGAAAAGCTATACATTTATAATGAGTCTCTATAGATCACAGAGATAGTGCTGGAATGCCGCGCGCGCTCGTTGCGTCCTACATTTGTCTCGCGGGTTCATTTACCGCTGCATTTGCGAATGACCACCAATCACAGCAGCCGCAAGAGTCATACTCTTATAAAAGCGATTAAGATATCGGTCTGCTCCAATGGCTAAGATAACCAATAATGGTATTGTAAAAGGAAGATGACCTGAACAATAACATAATCATGAAAAGCGCGCTGCGTTTAAATGGGCGCACTTTCAAGAGCCAAGAAAATTGCTATAGAAACGTAACCTGAATCAAATACAAATAGGCCTAGAAATCTGTAACAGCAATAACAATACTACTAATTATAACACTAAAACAAAATAAATAAAACCTATATGATGGTAGTGCTTAAAGCTTTACGGAGGCAATAAACACAATTTTACAATAATAAAGCAAGAGATTCGTGAGATTGGGATAAATATACTGTTGTGTTATTTTAAACTATGAAACAAATTGAGAAAATAAATATGCTACTAATAATACAAATAATAAACAGGACATGCTGTCTCATTTAAAACACCATGGATGTTTACACTGAATATTAATATGAATTTAACAGTTTTGTAGACATTATTTAGGCTATAATTAATTTATTTTCATTGTTTTATTGACGACAGAGCTCGTTCGGAGATGTTTTCATCACATTTAAGAGCGTTTTCATAAACTATTATAGTATTTTCATGCAAGGATTTTTGTGCTAATGTTCTATCGACAAACTCATGTAAACAAACAGAAATACGAATTCTCTTTATAATAAAAAAATAGGCTGGTCTTCTTCAAATTAAAATATAAAGCGTTTTCATTTCGTTATCTCTTAGACTTCGTATTTTTAATAATCAACATTAGTATTTGTGGGGGTTAAAAAACCTTTATAATAAATATCTAGCTAAATTATCTACCTAAATATTCTTTGGGAATGCATTTTATAGAAAATATAATCCGAGTAATAATAATAATAATTATATAGTGCTTTAGATGTATCGATTTCCCTTTTTCATTTCAAACATAATAATTTCAGCCTACAACAACGCATAATATTTTATGAAAATATCATATATATATATATATATATATATATATATATGCGAGCATCCAGCAGGTCGGCGTGCGAAAGCATCGCGCACCGCTCCAGGGCGAAATGCTTTCCCAAAAAAATCTCTATGACTTTAAACTATTTAAAAAATATATATGGCCTAAATGAAAGCAAATTCGGTTTGTGGTTAAAAAGGAGGTCCCTTGCATTATAATGTCCTTTAGAGGAACTGGGAGGCGCTTAATAGTTGAATGAACCCATGAGCTCCTTCAAATGAGAGCCAATCAGCGTTGAAGCCTGGAGGTGTCGGATGCGCGAGAGACTCTCTTGCTGCCCTCCCAAGTTCATTTCTCCTCGTTTTTTGATCCCCAAATTATAACCTTTAAAATGACCTCCTTCAGAAAGCTCTTCGAGAAACTCCCTCAGAACTGGTTTAATTGAGCGTGATGCCAGAATCATTGATGGGGCCCTGATTATTTGAGGAGAAACAGCGAATTAAAGTATTGTTATATAAACGTGTCATCCTTATCAAAGCCATATGGTTTAGTAATGGCTTCCCGAAGTTTATTACTGGACTAAACGTTCAAACAGTGCTCTCTTTATGATATGGACTCATTTGCTTGGTTTTTATGCGCGTTTTATTCGCGTTTTAATTATAAAGTTCCCCGAGATTTTCCACTTTTGTCACTTAATCGTTAGTGATAATTTCGCGTTTCCTCGTGGAAAAAAAGGCCTTCGTGTCGTGCCATGTCCAACTCTCGCCTTTTGGAGACGAAGTGAACCTCTTCTAATGTTTCTAGTAGCCCGGGGCAGCCAACAACAAAGTTTAGATTAGCCCTATATCTCAAACCAGGGTAATTTTCAACATCATTAGGCTTTTATGTAATTAGTGCCAAATCTATAAGCTTTTTATTACGATTATTAGCGAGATCAGTATAAATTAGGGCTGATTTAGTAGTGTTTAGGCCCGACTGTCACGGCGGGAGGAACTTGGAGTAAATGATATGTGAGCAAATTAGGTGCATAATTCGGTGGAAAGTCAGAGTCAGAAATGGGCTTCCAGGGCTGATGCGCGCAGACACAGGGAAACCCCCACCGAAGCAAGGGGGGGGAGTGCGAGGACTTTCGCACCAAAATAGATACATTTAGACTTTAAACACTCTACGCTGACAAATTGTATTCGTTGCATTGATTGTTCATCCAATTGCCCCAAATTAACTTGATTTATTTCATGCAAAGAACACTGTGCAGCCCGTCTAACCACCAATAAACGAACCTGCATTTACACCAATTAACACAATAGCTTTTGTCACACACGGTGCCGGTGAAAAATATCAGACAACCAGCGCAAACAAGACTCTAAGCAGATGTCAGTGGGATGGTTTAAAGAACTCCTTTATTTGCAAGAGTGAATGGTGTCTTTTCAGCGCGCACAAAGGACGCGTCCGAGCGAGAAACTTTCGACGCTTTTTTGACAAGCCACCAATCTGCTGGTAAGAACAAGAGCGCTCGCTTCCAGACGCCGGGTCAGATGCGACTCTTGACTCGCCGGGGAAATGTATATGCCTCGCTGAAAATGAGGAAAGGAAGAGAGTGCGGATTCAATTTGGAAACAATTGTTCTTGCGCTGCGTTTTGATATCCGAAATGTCAGAGAAGGCGAACGAGGCACCGGGCGCGTAATGGAAGATCTCGGGTTTGTGTTTGTATCTCACACTTTGCTTTTGGCCAGGAAATAGACTGGGGCTTTTTGAATTGGGATGAGGATGTGGCTTTAAACCAGAGACGTAAATATAATTCCAACGCGGTTGTGTTGTTTTTTATCTTGCTGGAGTTGTAATCCTTTTATTCTACACGCTTAAAATAACGGTTCTTCGCTTGTTCTATTCAAACAACTCCAACTTGAGTTGTTTATATGCTTCTTTGGAGACATCAAACGAGAATTGTAGACTTTTAAGATCCATTCGTTTACAGATTCTAAAAAACTACAAAATAAAAGTTCTTTAAAAATCATTTTCTCAAATGACAATTTCAGGTTCTAAGAGCAACCTTTATTATTTTTTTAAGAGTGTACGATTGGTGTTTAAGACGGAAATTATTCACATGCATGAACGAACACTTTTACTATTCGCTGTTCACAATTGTATTTTTCCTCGTGTATCATAGCAAGAAAAAAATCAACTGCATCAACAATAACGATCATTTGAAATCATTACATTGTTTGTTCTGAAACAGTTGCCGCGTGATTGATAGCGCGCTTCATTTTATGACTTTTCATATTGCTCGATCCTTTTATAGCTGCACAAACAGAAGTGAATCACTCTTCTGGAGGCACACGGTCATATTTAACGGACTAAAAGTGCGACAGACGCCTAACGATGCTTTCAGGGGACATATGAGTGAAGGGCTGCCGTGCACTTCATAAAATATGAACAAATATAGTGTGCAAGCTGTGACCCTCAATTAAAATTCTTATATCGCCTTACTGCTTGCTTTTGTCTTTATTCGGCTGAAAGGGGATTTTTTTTTGCGCCTCGGATCAAGTGTTTTTTTTCCCTAATAAATAAGTTTTAGATTGTTGCACACAAACGGAGCAAGGGCTGAAAACTGGCTGGCTGGAAATACATTGGCTTGCTCTAATGCAATTCATTCCGTCTGTTTACCTCAATGTACAAAATGTACTGTTTACCTCCGTACAAAATGTACAGATTGAATTTGTGTACACCAATACCCGGCCTGCAGCCAGCAAGGGGATTTCAAGCTTCGTTTGTGAAACGCGAAGCGAAGCAAAACATTTTATTAAATGCATTTGAGGGGGATACACAACTGTTTCCTGACCTCACCAGTAATGAAAAAAAGAAAAAAGAAAAATCTCTAGGTCCTCTGAGCTGCAGCAAAAGGTGGTGATCACAACTAAAGTTCAGGAATCAACACACACACACACATATACAGTATATATATACAAAAAAATTAATACAAAAAAAACCTGTACGACCAGCAGTACCACGACTACACAGTACTGTAATTTAGCAAGTAATAATGGAAATAATATTTACTTTATGGTGTACACAACATGCACACAAAACACAACTAATAATGTAAATATATAATATATAACCACTAATAAAATTTGTAATTGTATCACCAAACAATTAGGACAACAGAATCAGAGATTTTTTCCCAAATCACTGAAAGTAATTTTTCCACGTTTTCCTTAAAAAAAACTGATTTAATATGCACTAAAAACTATCAAATCAAATGATAAATTCAAAGACGTTCAAAACATTTGGCAAATGCTCCTATGGATAAATGAGTGTGAAGTTAAAACAAACAGTTAAAACAGTAATAATACCATATTATAACTTTAATAGATATAATATGTAATGTCTTTAATAACAAATCTATGCATATTATTATCTATGGATAAATGAGTGTGAAGTTAAAACAAACATACGTTTACTACACAATGCACTATCCTCGCAAAACATTTAACAGTTATAACAGTAATACTATTTTTTTCTAACTTTAATATACATCATATTTAATGTCTTTATAATAATAATAATAACAATAGTAGTAGTAGTAGTAACACATTTATAATATTTACTCATTTTCTAAGATAAAATGTATTTTATAAGTCCTTTGCGCGCTGGGATTACAAAAGTTATGCATCAGTGATACTGCACGTGTGACGAGAGAGAGAGAGAGAGAGAGAGAGACAGAGAGAGAGGGTAATTTGGGAGGTGATTCAGAAGCAAAACTGAGTTGCATCTCTCTCTCCCACCAGATAGCGATAACAAGCTCGCATCAATCTTACACTGCATTTAAATAAAAATAGACAAACAAACAAACTCGCAGGGCGCAAGTTAATGCGGCGCATCTGAGTGGAAAGTAGACATTTTCACGCGCTCTGGAGATGAGGAGTGACTTTTAATAAAATCACAAGAAAAACAAATGTAATTCTGAACGCGGTCTGGAGCTGAGAGGATTTTGCTCCCTCACTCCTCAGTGTGGAGGGATTTTCAGAGAGCCTTTTGTTTGACTCACCATCTCATGGCCTTCATATCCATCATCACATCTGTCCCACATAGCGCACTGACATGTAGGACACATTTCCACACATACATGATTTTCCTTCTCCACCAACACACAAACACGTTTACTCACGCGTCGATTCAATGCCAATAATAAATACAGACTAATAATCACTAACCCAAACCAATTCCGCAAAAGGAAGCATTTTGATATTACTATTTTTTTTATATATATTT
>NW_015630351.1:143131-143722 GCF_001515625.1 Sinocyclocheilus rhinocerous | reverse complement strand
ACTACCATTCCTCCATCTACAGCCCAAGTCCATCACAGTCCAGAGACGAGAAATAACTATATTATTATTATTATTATCATAAGTATTAATTTTACGGAAATATTTGATTAAATTAGCCACTTTATGTGGTACATTTTCGGCTATTTGACTTCTAATATGCAGACTAATAATCACTAACCCAAACCAATTCCGCAAAAGGAAGCATTTTTATATTACTATTTTATTTATTTTTTTAACATAAAATATGTTATATTATTATAGATTATATGATGATATAATAGATTATAATAAAGGAATGATTTACTTTTCTAAATGTTTTCTGATAACTATAAAATAAAACAACCATATAAAAGCACCCAAAACTTCAGTCATCTTTTCGCATTAAACATTAAGTGGTAAAAAAGTTTTTCTGTGTTTACTGCTCGTTCCTTCAGGGCGGATAAAGGAAGTTTTGTCAGATTTATCCAACGTCTGTACACATTTTCAGCTATTCTGCTTCCAAAATGTGGCATAATCGCAGTTAATTGCATAATAGTTAAAGTAACTTATTTACAATAACTAGAGTACTCCTGCCATTAAAATAGTCCTAAA
>NW_015630351.1:127308-141900 GCF_001515625.1 Sinocyclocheilus rhinocerous | reverse complement strand
TATTACATAAACTATATTATTATTATCATAAGTATTCATTTTACGGAAATATTTGATTAAATTAGCCACTTTATGTGGTACATTTTCGGCTATTTGACTTCTAATGACACGCAAATACACACATTTGTTGCTTCACTGACTTCTCACACTGATCTAGTTCTCACAAACCTTTCTGCATTTTCAGATTTCCATTAAAACATTTTTAGTGATTTTAGGTCTTGCTGTCCGTGTGGGGGACATTCGGTCCACACAACAGACACAACCGGCTCCACACCCACACACGTGCAGCATAACGCCCTCTTTCTCCGCACATGCGGTTCCACGGCGGAATGTGATTCACGGGGCGTCTATATTCACTCAATTAGAGAATTCTAAAGAGAAAATCGATCGTCCATCTGCAGAAATGCCAGTTTAACAAATTAGATTCTTGTTTCGTGCAGGTGATGCGGTGACAGTCGGGGGGATTAAAGGTAATAAGCTGTTGTGTTTTAGCTGGAGGAGGAGGAGGAGGAAGAGGAGGAGGAGGGGGTGATGAAGAATCCCTCCTCCCCCCAAATCCATCAGGTGCTGTGGTTCCTCCGGTCGCGCGAGCAGGCTCAGGTAGCGCGCGCCCGCCGCCGCATCTCATGCTCCAATTAGGCTCTGCCCTCCGAACGGACTCGATTAGACCGTGATTTATCCGAAAGAAATATAATTATGGCTCCAAATAAAATAATCAGCATTGAAGAGCGATTTTCTTAATGAGATGGAGCGGTTGGGTGTCACGGAGTGGCGGCGCCTCATTAGCGCTATAATGAGGCTTCGGGGTGAACCCGATAATTATCGAAATATGTAGAATGAAGACCAAGCCAAATGGAACCCGAATTCATCTGCTCCTTCGGCTTTAAAAAAAAAAAAAAACCCGAAACACATTTTATAACACACCGAATTAGGCGGAACTATATAGACTTAAGAAGAAACGCGATTGTGGGATGAACCTGACAGAAATCCATTCAATGATCTGTTTCAGTGAGGAAACAACCAATGAAAAGGACATAATTTAAACAACTCCTAATCACAGCAGTGCAACGCTACTGGGACATGCCTAGAGAAAAAGATATTTGCGTTATACGCTGCAAATATAGAAAGATATGGACATATTTAAGGACCCTTCTAGGGTTCCTAGAAGTTCTTCAGAGAGACAAAATGGTGCCTCAAGTATCTTTTTATTTTTACATATGGGCCTATGAACCACACACAAAAAAAGGTCAAAAATATAACATGCAACCAAAAACACGTCATGTGCAATAAATAATTACAAATATATATATATAATATTTGTCTTTATTTAAACAGTATATCTATATAGTTTTTACGAAAACATAAAATGATTAAATGTCTTGCTTGAAAACTGTGATTATGCCATCTTTTCTTAAAAAATAAATGCCACTTGGTTTGATTACCTTATCTATTATGTTTTATTTTGTTATTGAATGCAACAACATCCACGCATGTTTAGGTTTGACTGTCCAAATAGTTTTTGGGGCACTTTAAACAGAAAACGATACATAACCATACGGACTACTGAAGAGTTGCCCCCTGCATTTTATATCACATAGTTCTGTAAAAAAAAATCTGACCTATGTGATATCAAATGCATTGAAGAAAGTAAGTTATTGCGAAGGAAATTTATCCATTTACCTTGACAACGTTGATTACAATATCTGAGACATGGGAAAAGCTTGATGCAATCTCTACCAGAGGATCAGAAACAGGCCCTCCATTACCTAATGTTCATGGCTAATATGAAATGGCAAAGACATTCATAGCCTACAAAATACACCCAGAATTAAAATGATGCAATTATGTTAAAACTGCAAAATATCCAGCAACTAGGTCAAAGCATGTGTGCAGGCGAACTGCAGCCGTGGGCACGTGCTTGCATTAGAGAATCTGGCCAGCGGAGGTCAGTGTCTTTTCAGGAGAGCTGGAAATATATTCTCATCACATACTAGTTTTTCATGCTATACCTGTCTCCCTCTGCATGCAGGAAAGCAAAGCCTGTCCACGTGACTGACATCCAGGTTCAAATTCTGCATTAATTACTGCAGTTCTATGAGAAGGGAAGCATATGGCATCTTATATCAAAACACAAGGCCAGTGTTTTACATATTAATTCAGCTTCATGTAGTCACACATACCTGCAGCAGGAATAAATGTGAAATGCTTACATGAAATCAAAGACGTGTCACAATTTTTCCCCTCCCAGCAGGTGAAGGTCTAATCTAAAAAAGTAACATACTATAATGAACTGAAGATATCGAGCTGAACAAAAAATGTCAGTATTCAATAATAACTAGGCGCATGAAGGTTTATCTGTACATCAATAAAAAAACAAAAAACAGAAGGGTTTGAAATAGTAAAAAGAAACTTTATTTCATGATAGTATGCATTTGATCACAGAATGCTAGGAAGAAAATGGTGTCATTAAATTATGAATCAATACAAAAATCTTTGAAATGCAAACGTAAGCAATCAGTAAACATCGCATTGCTTCTGAAACGCTAAACAGGTCAGAACAAATGGAATGGACACTTGGGATGTCAGTGTGTACATTAGCGTCTGTGGGTGTTTATTCGTTCGTGTCCATCATCCTTCCAGCTTGACTGAATCTAAAACAGTTCTGGCCTCCTTGTATTCTTCCATTTCAGCCAGTTCCTCTTCTGTTTCCTGAAAATAAAAATGATTTCAAGTCATCGTCTGTACCCAATCTGGAGTCTTAATGAGTGTGAGTAATATTTAGTTAATTACAAATATGAATAATGAACAAATAACATGAAGAAAGTGATGCATCTTACAACCCTAGTAATTTACAATACATTCAAAGCATTGGTTACAGAATTGAATGAACTGATCATAATTACTACTATACCTATTACACATTTGTTTCTTATCCAAAATACTGATATATTTTAAGATCACAATGTTTTTTTTTTATCATGAATCATATAAATGTAATTGGATTATACCAAACCTCAGATTTCAAGATCCACTGCATCATTTTAGTCCATATAAAAACATTTATCAAAATATTTACACTTATATACACAACCATCTTGGTTTTTAACTGCCTTAAATGACTAAATAAATTCAAACCTGAAGTCTACAGAGTGGGAGCTTTCCATCCAGTTGGAGTTAGTAAATCAGATCACAGTAACACAATGAAAGAGACTAACTACCTCACCAAAAACAGCTAATCCACTCAGTAAACCTGTCAGATAATCACACACACACACACAAGCCCCTCAGACAAACAAACACACACGTAACACAGTGATAAAATGTAATGGAGGCAGTGAGAGTAGTAGGTCATATCAATGCTAATCGATCGACGATGGTTTCTATAAAGGCCATTGCCGTGACAACATTACTAATGAACTGAATGAGTGCAGCACAGGACTGTGTGTGTGTGTAGCCTCACTGAGCTGCTGCTGTGGCTGATGGTATGTTATACTCTGACACAAAAATGTAGAGGGTATATGAACCATTTTTATTGAAACACAAACAGGGGCTGTTCGCAGCAAGCTGTTTGAAAAGCACCTGTGCAATCAGCTTCGTTTGCTATTAATTAATGTGACCCCTGTAATCCTCTACTTCCTCTAAACGCCAACAAACAGGAAGTGGATGGCACACTGTCTCCCCTGTACATCTCTCACAAACAGACATCTTTCTCACACACATAAACCTGCAATGTCACGGTGTCTTGTGCTTGGCACTGATCCGAACACCTGGGAGATGCTTGGACACAAAAATTTCCTCCTGTACTGCCAATATTCAGACTATGAATAACTTTTCTATCCAAACTCAACTTCTGGCCATCCAAGATGTAGATCAGTTTGTCACTTCATCTGAACAGATTTGGAGAAATTTAGCATTCCATCACTTGCTCACCAATGGATCCTCTGCAGTGAATGGGTGCCGTCAGAATGAGAGTGCAAAGAGCTGATAAAAACATTACACAAGTAATCCACACCACTCCAGCCCATCAATTAACATCATGGGAAGCAAAAAGCTGTGCGTTTTTAAGAAACAAATCCATCATTAAAAGGATTTTAACTTCAAACCCCAGTGAAAAAATCATCTTGTCGGAATCAAGAGAGAAATATGCACAGATCAAGCACCGTTTACAAGTGAAAATAGTCCAAAACAGTTCTAAACAAACATGTTGGTGGATTAATTGGTGGACTGGAGAGGTGTGGATTACTTGAGGATTATTGTGATGTTTTTATCAGCTGTTTGGACTCTCACTCTGACGGCACCCATTCACTGCAGAGGATCCACTGGTGAACACAAGTGAGGTAATGCTACATTTCTCCAAATTTGTTCTGATAATGAAAACACCTCATCTACATCTTGGATGACATTTTGAGCAAATTTTCATTTTTGGGTAACTAAATTGTGCTGCTGAGTTCAAACCTGACAGGTAGGTCAACACTGTGCGTTTCATATTCTCACCAACAGTTGTTGCAGGTCAGCATGGGCCCCGGCTAAACGACGATGGCAGTCAGGGATCATCATTCTTGACTCTTGCAACACCTCCATCTGTTAAAGACACGTTTAAGAGATTTTACTGGCTCTGTACTATAACAAAACAAAAAGAACTTCTCTCTTACTCTCAGAGAGCATTTTATGTGTCTGTATTACTTCATTAAGTATTTGAAGGAGCTCACTGGAAAACGCTAAACTCCTTGTTGAGTGAGTTTGTAAGTTATTGGTAAGTTATTACTTTATAACTAACACATGTACAACTGTCATCAGATATGAAGATGAGTAAATCATGTCAGAATTGTACATTTTGTGTGAACTAGTCCTTTAAAACAGCTATATATGCATTCACTCCAGATAGAAGGTGAAGAAGAGAATGAAGAGAGAGAGAACATGGGCCACTACTCCTTGAGAACCTCTAAATTAGCAGCATGTGTTGTTAATTACAAAACTCCTCTAAAGTTACATAACATCATTAATTTTGCATCAGCACATTAAAACTCATTAAAACTCACCCTGATTTCACCCACAGCGCTGCCATACTGAATCAGCTCTGTCTCTTTCACCCTTACCAAAGCAATTTCTTGAACACAACAGAACAACCGACTGGTACCAGCAGTGTAGCGTTCAGTTCCCTTTCGAACGGTCTCTCCCGTTGCCGTGACACGCTTATGGGAAAACTCCTTTTTACTCCGATTTACTGAAACCTGATTTATTCACTTTCGTGTAGCTGCACAAAACAATGGCATTGAACCTGTCACAAGGGGAGGAGCCGACCTCTATATGATTTGGCTCTATAGAAGCCTTCCCCTGCAGCCATCTGGCACATCTAAGAGCAAATTTCTGAGCAAATTTCCAGCGACATTGCTGCAAATGTCACACCGCGAGTGTGGCTCGTCCAGGGAACCGCTGCACAATGCAGATGGGCACAGTGAGTGCATCGCCTGTCTGGGCTGCGCTCACTGAGATGGCATGCTCTCACTGCAAGAGCATGAGTCTCGCCTCCTGCACTCGCGGATTGCCGCCTTTAATGAAGGCGGTTCTCCCCGCTCTGCTCTCCTGCTTCCTCTCTCCCCTAGGAGAAAGAAACAGCGGAGCAGCGGGGCTTTAACACCGGGCCTGAGTGAACTCACACCGGCGCAGCTCCCGTGTGCTTCACTCTACCACCAACCTTGATTCGCCTGTGTGCTTCACACGTTAGGATCAGTGCCCCTCGTCGGCTGCGAGCAGCTTTATTTCCTTAGGCACATCTGAGGATGAAGCTATTGTTGATGACTCCATATTAACGGCTTCGGATGCTGAAGAGTGGGCGTGTTCTGTCGAAGAGCCCGAAACCCCACCTCTGACGCAGACAACATGGCCTAGCGTGGACAGCGAGCTGATCCGCGTTCCAACTAAGGCTGTGGAGGATCTCGGCCTGGCTTGGTTGGCATCGGAAGAGCCCGCCCACGGCCTCATTGATGAGTGGTTGACAATGAAGGGACATCGTCAACATACCTCCCGCCAACGGCCCACTCTGTTCCTGCCGGCAGTTCACGAGAAACTCACCAGGACGTGGCTTTAGCATCTGTCAAGCAAGTGGGTGACGTGCAAGCACTGTCAGTCAGTGCTTCCTGTCTTGATTTTAGGCCTAACGACTGTAGAGTCGTCCTCAAACCGAGACACGGCTTTGTGCTAAAAGTGCTCTCCACTCCGTTTAGAGCACAAGTCTGATATCACCCTTCTAGTGCTCCCCAATCCAGATGGTGAGCAGGGTCCCAATCCACTCTGCCCAGTTTGGGCTCTCAGAGTGTATGTCAAACGCTCTGGCCTGTTTAGATACTCAGAGCAGCTCTTTGTGTGCTTCTGAGGCCGCTCTAAAGCGCTGCCGGTTACAAAGCAGACTCACTTGATAGTGGATGCTATAGCCTTGGCTTACGCCTCAGTGGGCTTGCAGTGCCCTATAGGTGTGAGGGCCCACTCCACCAGAGGAATGGCCTCCTCCTGGGCTTGGTCCAGTGGGATTTCTAGTGGTGATATTTGTGTGGTCGCCGCAGTCTACTTCACCAGGTTTTATAACTATGCAGCTATAAAGCTATACTAGCAGGCACAGACTTTGTCCGCTTAATTCTACCTAATCCCCTTTGTAAGTGGAAAGGGTTATGTTATGTATATGTACTGGTATCTTTTTTGGTAACTGTATCATAAACTTTAAGCAAATGTGATGTTAGTGATGCGAGTGATTCTTTACTTCAGTGGAATATTTAACATCATGAGTTAATCTAGGGCGCCTTACGTTTTTTGTTGTTGACACGTAGAATACCTCACACATAAAGTCACCAAAAAAAAAAAATCTCAATAATTCCCAATAATCTCATATGATTCACTATGAACTGTGCTGTCAGTCACAAACATACACACACACAAACATAGTCCTTTAAATGAGTAAGTCTCATCAGGTTTCTCAACAGGGCAGGTGTTGTTTCAGGTAGTTTATTCTTCTTACCTGTTTCTTGATTACATACTCATCTCCTGCCTCTGCCTTGAGACGCTCAATCTTCTCTTCCTGCTGCTTTGCCTCCTTTATGTACAACACCTCCTCTTTGGCCAAACTGAGAGCGAGAGAGACACACACAAGAATGAGAATGGATAGCGAGAAGTGAGTTTTACAAAAAAAAAAAATTCAATACTTATTTGTCTAACTGATACTGTCAAGAATTTACCGCCATGAAGTCAAACAACTAGCTAACTTGCAGATCTCTCAAAAGACAAATACACCACTTTTAAGGGCCCAAAATCAGAGAACCAACTTCATATGTCTTGAAGTTTCACATTACTAATCTTTCTTTTTTTTACTGCATTTTACATAAATAAAAACAATGCAAGTATAGTTTAATAAGGTTGATATATACATATTACAACATAAAGATGACAACTAAGATGTAGACAATGTTGTGTAAATTAAGCAGAATGCACTACTGTTTAAAAGTTTGGGGTCATTAAGACTTTCTTTTTTTTTAAAGAAATTAATACTTTTATCAAAGCAAGGATGCATTAAACTGATCAAAAGTGACAGTAAAGACATTTATAATGTTTTTATTTCAAATAAGTGCTGTTCTTTTGAATTTTCTATTCATCCTGGGGAGAAAAATTTACCTCTGTTTCTGCTAAAATATTAAGCAGCACAGCTGTTTTCAACACTGAAAATAAGAAATAAGAAATGTTTCTTGAGCAGCAAATCAGCATATTATAATGGTTTCTGAAGGATCATGTGACAGTGAAGACGGTGGAGTTATGCTGAAAATTCAGCTTTACATCAAAAGAATAAATTGCATTTATTCCAATTTATTCCAAAAGAAAAGAGTTATTTTAAAATTTAATATTTTACAACAGTACTATTTTTACAGCATTTTTTATTTTAAAAAAAAGAGATGCTTTGGTGAGCATAAAATATTAATAATCTTAAATCTTAACAACCCTAAATTTTTGAACACTACTTAATTGAAACAACATGAAATGGTAAAACACACAAACAAATGCAAGATGTTAACACACCTCTGTAAGATTCCCCACAAAATTTCAACCCATAATCAAACACCTATATACTCTACTGTATCCTACTGTAAACACATCCTTCCCAATTCTCGTCTTTTTCCTCTTCCATAATGATTATCTACTGTCAATCTCAGAAAAGCTGCATTCTTGTTAGCCGCTAAACTGCATCAGCTACTTCCTGATCGCTACGCTAATCTGTCTTTTAATGGCATCACTTGCACACACTCACAAAGACACTGTACTGCCCCTACTAGGATTAATTGATCATCAATTTAGTCCCTAATTTGGACCAAGTCAGGTGGCAAATGGGCCACTTTTGCTTGATTGTTAGTGAAAACGTAGAGCGAGTACATTGATAAATTTTGATTATTTATCAATTATGGCCAAATGAACTAAATGCACTGAATACAGATGGTGAGCAGGGTCCCAATCCACTCTGCCCGGTGCGGGCTCTTAGAGTGTATGTCGAGCACTCTGGTCTGTTTAGACACTCAGAGCAACTCTTTGTGTGCTTCGAAGGCCGCTCTAAAGGGCTGCCGGTTACGAAGCAGACTATCTCGCTGGATAGTGGATGCTATAGCCTTGGCATACGCCTCAGCGGGCTTGCAGTGCCCTATAGGTGTGAGGGCCCACTCCACCAGAGGAATGGCCTCCTCCTGGGCTTGGTCCAGTGGGATTTCTAGTGGTGATATTTGTGTGGTCGCCGCAGTCTACTTCACCAGGTTTTATAACTATGCAGCTATAAAGCTATACTAGCAGGCACAGACTTTGTCCGCTTAATTCTACCTAATCCCCTTTGTAAGTGGAAAGGGTTATGTTATGTATATGTACTGGTATCTTTTTTGGTAACTGTATCATAAACTTTAAGCAAATGTGATGTTAGTGATGCGAGTGATTCTTTACTTCAGTGGAATATTTAACATCATGAGTTAATCTAGGGCGCCTTACGTTTTTTGTTGTTGACACGTAGAATACCTCACACATAAAGTCACCAAAAAAAAAAAATCTCAATAATTCCCAATAATCTCATATGATTCACTATGAACTGTGCTGTCAGTCACAAACATACACACACACAAACATAGTCCTTTAAATGAGTAAGTCTCATCAGGTTTCTCAACAGGGCAGGTGTTGTTTCAGGTAGTTTATTCTTCTTACCTGTTTCTTGATTACATACTCATCTCCTGCCTCTGCCTTGAGACGCTCAATCTTCTCTTCCTGCTGCTTTGCCTCCTTTATGTACAACACCTCCTCTTTGGCCAAACTGAGAGCGAGAGAGACACACACAAGAATGAGAATGGATAGCGAGAAGTGAGTTTTACAAAAAAAAAAAATTCAATACTTATTTGTCTAACCGATACTGTCAAGAATTTACCGCCATGAAGTCAAACAACTAGCTAACTTGCAGATCTCTCAAAAGACAAATACACCACTTTTAAGGGCCCAAAATCAGAGAACCAACTTCATATGTCTTGAAGTTTCACATTACTAATCTTTCTTTTTTTTACTGCATTTTACATAAATAAAAACAATGCAAGTATAGTTTAATAAGGTTGATATATACATATTACAACATAAAGATGACAACTAAGATGTAGACAATGTTGTGTAAATTAAGCAGAATGCACTACTGTTTAAAAGTTTGGGGTCATTAAGACTTTCTTTTTTTTTAAAGAAATTAATACTTTTATCAAAGCAAGGATGCATTAAACTGATCAAAAGTGACAGTAAAGACATTTATAATGTTTTTATTTCAAATAAGTGCTGTTCTTTTGAATTTTCTATTCATCCTGGGGAGAAAAATTTACCTCTGTTTCTGCTAAAATATTAAGCAGCACAGCTGTTTTCAACACTGAAAATAAGAAATAAGAAATGTTTCTTGAGCAGCAAATCAGCATATTATAATGGTTTCTGAAGGATCATGTGACAGTGAAGACGGTGGAGTTATGCTGAAAATTCAGCTTTACATCAAAAGAATAAATTGCATTTATTCCAATTTATTCCAAAAGAAAAGAGTTATTTTAAAATTTAATATTTTACAACAGTACTATTTTTACAGCATTTTTTATTTTAAAAAAAAGAGATGCTTTGGTGAGCATAAAATATTAATAATCTTAAATCTTAACAACCCTAAATTTTTGAACACTACTTAATTGAAACAACATGAAATGGTAAAACACACAAACAAATGCAAGATGTTAACACACCTCTGTAAGATTCCCCACAAAATTTCAACCCATAATCAAACACCTATATACTCTACTGTATCCTACTGTAAACACATCCTTCCCAATTCTCGTCTTTTTCCTCTTCCATAATGATTATCTACTGTCAATCTCAGAAAAGCTGCATTCTTGTTAGCCGCTAAACTGCATCAGCTACTTCCTGATCGCTACGCTAATCTGTCTTTTAATGGCATCACTTGCACACACTCACAAAAGACACTGTACTGCCCCTACTAGGATTAATTGATCATCAATTTAGTCCCTAATTTGGACCAAGTCAGGTGGCAAATGGGCCACTTTTGCTTGATTGTTAGTGAAAACGTAGAGCGAGTACATTGATAAATTTTGATTATTTATCAATTATGGCCAAATGAACTAAATGCACTGAATAAATTCGCGGCCTGATTGCCGTAATGGAGTTTGAAAATATCACTATTGATAATGATTCTAGCTAATAGCTGCTTTCCGTCTGCGGCCTGCTCGCTTGTCGGGACGACATGGCGTTGCGGAATTCATTTTTCATAAAATCAGCCGTGTGTGTGTGTGTTAGTCAGAGAAAGAGAGAGAGAGAGCGCAAGACACTTCTCCATTAATCAAACATACTGCCAGATTCGTCTCCGCCTGCGACAATATGTCATATTTTACGTCAATTACACCGGTTTTAACAGGCTTCAATCACGACGCCCTGGTGCAATTCTCAACATATGCTCAAGGTAAGGCTTTTTCTGATACGCACGCAAAAATGAGACCACAGTAAAAGGAGAGGGGGTGCAACCACCAAGGAAGCCGGAGGGGTGGAAAGATCGGGGTGTAGCATAATTCTAATAAAAGTGAGAGACAGGCTAATGAAAAAGTGTCATGCTGATGTTAATTTCTTGTTTCTGCAGGGTGATGTGGGAGCTGCTTATAGCAGGGGCGGAGCTGGGCAGCTGTAAATGGGGCTGCCAGGGCTGCTTCCTTCAGCTTAATGGAAAAAGCATCTCTCTGGAAAATAGAGAAAAGAATTAGACTCGACACACACATTCTCTCCCCTCTAATACTGTATTTTTGAGGCGGTGGGCCGGCGACGAGACCCAGTGACAAAAGCAAATTACGTCTGTCATTTTATTAAGTGCATCCGCTGAGCTAGGCCAGAAAACACTGACTGGAATACATCACCAAAAAGAAGAAGAAAAGAATAGGGTAGAAGGGGAGATGGTGGAAGACGGAGAAGAAGACAACAAGATGTGGGATTGGCAGGCAGTTCGTTTAGATCAACACCATCCCATTTCAAAGCCAAGATGAAGAGAAAATTCTGTAAAAATAGCTCATCTATTTCTTTCATTTCTTTACAGGACAAAAATTCTGATATTTTGCAAGACGTTTTGACTAAATGCTTCAAATTGAGCAGAGAACACTATTGAGTTGGCATGAGATCTTGACCACTTCATAGGGCATTTCAGGAATTCCCTGGAGGTGTTTGAAGGCGTGAAGTTCAGGGATGTAGCAGTATGAGAGGAGCTTGACCTGAAAGTGTAATTAACTGACATTACAAGCACCCACATGTACTACAGCACCAGGTCTTACAGCATGTTGACACGTCACCTCAGGATAACTCTTCATAGCCCTGCATCACCAAACAGGGCAAGAACAACAAACGTCATTGGTGGAAAGGATGACCACTTTACAATATGTGATTTAAAACTGTCTAGCAGCATCAATATTTGCACAACAGTGTGGTCTGAATCTGAAATACAAAACGTTCACAGAAAATAGCAGTGCCAGAAACACTGGAATAATCATGATAAAAATGCCACTTAATTTATATTGCAAAATTACCACATTGTAAAAATATCCTGGTGAGTTTACTATAAAAAAAACAACAGCTCTGGTTGCCAGAAATTCACCTTAAAAATGCATTGACAGTGTTTCAGTTATTACACAATGTCAGCATATTTCAAAATCTGTGTTGTACCTTAACATTTACTGGTTACCACCATAATACAAGTAGTAAAACAAAAAAACACATGATAAACTTCATGTAAAATATGTGAACTCATGAAATAATGTAATAAACACTAACAAAATAACAGAAAATGTAACAAATACAAACAACCTAAGGTACATTACTGATACAAAAAAATAAGAAGAAACAAAAATATTTAAATAAAATATAATCATATTTGATTTGCCACACAGGCACTTCTGGGAATGTCCTTTTACGATTTAACGAGAGGACAAGACTTGTGCTACTTGACCATACAGAACAAAAATGAACACCCATGGACCCAGAGCAGGTGAAGATATAAACTGAAGCTAGTGCAAACATACAAACAGACTTAAAATGAGTAAACCATGAGACCATCAAGCAGCCCACACCTCACAGGTCTGACAAATGAAGGAATGCAATTCAGCAATACAGCGTTCAAAGGTGGACAAAATCAATTATCTGACCTGGAGCCAAGAAGGCCCAGTCAGAGTGAACCACAGAGGCCTGTGCTCGCATGGGGAGAGAATTCTGAGACAAATCTATAGAACCTAAAGACTCAGCTGAAAGAAAACAAAGCAACTCGCACTGCTCTAATCGATACGAAGGCTGGACCATCCACATAGAGAGCAAAAAACAGATGGGAAATCCAGAAGAAACATGTCTGAGAGACACGAACAATGTGTCTGTCATCGCTGGGCCTGACAGCGGGAATGTTCCATCATAAAACCATCAATCGACACCAACAGTGCCCATGCAATAAGCAAAATTCAACATAAATAAATTCAGACACCTAGAAGTGATTGGTCCCTCATGTGAACATCAGCTGAGTTTGACAGGCCAAGCGTTCAGTTCCTATCGTGGCGCGGCTTATTACGATGTTGTCTCCTGTGTTGGCATGGTGTGCAAGTTGTTTCCTAACCCTCTCTCCTTCTCAATCCAACTGAGAATCATTCCCACACTTCCATTACCAGCCCTATCAAACAGGCCCATCTCAATCAGGCCCTCATCTGGTCAATCAATGCAAACAGCAGTCAGGTGGGGATTAAGAAGAGAAAAGGAGGGGTGAGGAGAGGATAAGGCAAGATCTGAGACACTCGCAGAACACAAATTACCAACTTTAATACCAGTCTAACATTCGTTAAGCACTTCTAAGATCCTGGTCTTACTGGGGACTGTCAGTTGTACAGACCAAATATAATCAATGTCAATGAGATCATATGTAGGTCACAGGTCATATCTGATGCTATAAAGTTTGTACTTTCATGCTAAATTCAAAAATAAAGAAAAATATCAAATAAACCCAAAATATGTATATATATATATATGTATATGTATATATGTGAAGAGTTTGGTTCCGAAACGCGATAAACGCCATTAAAAAAACAATTTTGTTTCTGCCAAAATCAGCAGAATTGAAAATTGAAAAGTCAATTTTTTATTTTACGCAAAATGTTTTTCCAAAATTTCCAAACCGCGACAAACGCCAGTCTCCCTTCTCTGCAGAATGCAATATATCCGCTCAACCAATCACAGCGCACCATTCCACGCACTTTAGACAGTAATGGCGGCGCTTTGAATACACCCGGTATCCTAGTTTTCCTCATCTACTTTGTACTTTGTGATCAACAAACAAACTTAGGGCTGCACGATAATTCGCATTTGATTGTCATGCGCATCTTGTCAGTAAAACCGTTTCTGTGATTAATAGTAAATCTCCATCACGTGCTTTCAGATGGATACACAGAGTCGTAGATCACTGACAAGCTATGCAATATCCCGTTCATAATCGCAGATGAGTCACATTTGATTATGAACACGATATTGCATAGCTTGTCAGTGTAAGTGTTTTTATTAATGCCATTTATGTTTTTGTTAATACAGCGTAGAGCACTAGTCAACTAAATGAATGTAACATGGCAAAGATGAATGCACTTTTGGAAGTTGAATGTAAGGGAAATGTCATTTTGGAATTTCTGTGGTCTAATGTGATATTGTTGTTCATGTATGTTCATGATGAAATTTTCTTTTATTGTTGTAATTAATTTATAGCATTAACAAGATGACCTGCTGAATTCATTTTGGGAGCGATGACTGATTGAATGTATTTTTAGTCCAGTGCCTGCATATAAGATTAGTATTGACCAAGTTCAGAGGCTGTCATATGTGGATCAACTTACTATGTTGTGTATTTTCAACAGTTTCAATATGAAAAATAACTTTTATATTGATTCGATGGATTTATTGCATTTTGAAGAAAAAAAAGTGTCATGGATTTATTGCAAGTTTGAAACAGAAAATAGTGGTTTTCATCTGGCCACTTTCTTGGTAAAGAAAACACAT
>NW_015630351.1:108207-124527 GCF_001515625.1 Sinocyclocheilus rhinocerous | reverse complement strand
GTGCTTTGAATACACCCGGCATCCTAGTTTTCCTAATCTATTTTGTACTTTGTGATCAACAAACAAACTTAGGGCTGCACGATAATTCGCATTTGATTGTCATGCGCATCTTGTCAGTAAAACCGTTTCTGTGATTAATAGTAAATCTCCATCACGTGCTTTCAGATGGATACACAGAGTCGTAGATCACTGACAAGCTATGCAATATCCCGTTCATAATCGCAGATGAGTCACATTTGATTATGAACACGATATTGCATAGCTTGTCAGTGTAAGTGTTTTTATTTATGCCATTTATGTTTTTGTTAATACAGCGTAGAGCACTAGTCAACTAAATGAATGTAACATGGCAAAGATGAATGCACTTTTGGAAGTTGAATGTAAGGGAAATGTCATTTTGGAATTTCTGTGGTCTAATGTGATATTGTTGTTCATGTTCATGATGAAATTTTCTTTTATTGCTGTAATTAATTTATAGTATTAACAAGATGACCCGTTGAATTCATTTTGGGAGCGATGACTGATTGAATGTATTTTTATTCCATTGCCTGTATATAAGATTAGTATTGACCAAGTTCAGAGGCTGTCATATGTGGATTAACCATGTTGTGTATTTTCAGCAGTTTCAATATGAAAAATAACTTTTATATTGATTCAATGGATTCAACATTTTATAATAAATCTTTGAAAATCAAAATCTGGATTTGAATTTTTTTATGTTATTATAACCTAAAGATGCTATGTGAACGTTTGAAACAGAAAATATGGTTTTCATTTTGCCAATTTCTTGGTAAAGAAAACACATTTTTACTCAAATTAATGAAAATGTATAGTGTTTTGGAACCAAACTCTTCATATATATATGATGACATTAAAAAACTCTATTTAAGGATCACAGTGCAGTCTTAAATCATCGTTCATTATAATTTTAAATCTTTACAAATCTTTGCCACGATCCTTCAATCCACTAGTTTTTAACCCTATGTCAGCAAGAACTTTTTAATAATTTTAAATATAGTAAAATTTAGTATTATCACTTATTCTTTTATATATTTTGATAAATACAGGTCAAATTAAGCATGTTGTTTCACATATATTTGTTACGCTGAATGACAATGGAACATTATTTCATTCGTATTTTGACATTTTATTTCCACAAAAGTTAGAAACAGTAGATGCTAGCATTTAATATATTTATATAAAACCCCCTTATGTAAATTTAATTTGATACGTACACCAAAATGGGACGTCTAGTGTTTGACCCATACACACACACACACACCTAATATACATTAAACAAACGTATATATAAATATTCTGTACTACACACACCAAAATGGGACGTCTAGTGTTTGACCCATACACACACACACACACACCTAATATACATTAAACAAACGTATATATAAATATTCTGTACTACACACACACACACACACATACATAAGTCAATAACAACATACACTTATTAAATAATCAATAATTACAACTAAACAAATCAGATCAGATTACGTCATTCTTGATCATCTTTAATTATAGTCCTGACAAACACATCTGTTGCTTGACAGAGTATAAAAATATCTATTGCATGTGGCATCAACACAGCCTCAAATTCTTCATTCAATTCCCTAATTTTTGTCTACTTTTGTTGGACTCGTAAACAAATATAAATTAACAAATAACATTTATGAGTTACATAACATCAGCTTTCAAGCACTGAAAGTGACTGGGGTATTCAGCATCTGGACAATGCTACAGCAGCTGTCAGAGCACCGGGCTGTATTTACAGCTTCCGCCTAATGAGGACACTCAGCTGCGGCGTATGCCCCTGGAGGGGCGCGGTGAATCCGCGGCCTTATTCTGCTGACATTAATACACTTAAAAAATAAGATTACTCAGTCTTCTTACCGTTTAACCACACCGGTCTTGATTTTTATTTGCCGTATTCTTGGATCCGCCATTGTCCGGGTTGTGTGAAATAGTGCAAACGGAAGAAAACGCGGATAAATATGTTTATAATAACAGAAGCGAGCAGCCGATATCAGCTTGTTAGCACAGACACTACGCAGCAGAAAATGTGCGCATGCGCAGATGAAGCAGAGCGCGTCACAGTTCAAAGATCAACTCAAAAAGCTAATGTATTTTGTTTCTTTATTTATTTTTACTACGTTATAATGTCATTTACCGGTATATAGGCTGTTTAAACTATAAAGGGTTATAATGAAAAATCCGTTAACAACAACAACAAAGTAAAAGTATCATGCAAATGTCATAGTATATGAATACAGTAATCATTCAATACCATGGTATCACAGGGTATAATGTTTTTCTTAATCTTTTTTCTTTTACTGCTGATTATCAAGGAGTCTGATTAAAAAAAAAAACTTTAATATGTAAATCACATGTAGCATTTAACAGACCCATTAATTGCAGCTTAAATTATATTATAGGCCTACAGCTGCTTTTACAGTTTTTAGGAACTCAATGATTGGTTTTGTGGGTTAGGCTTTAAAATAAGTAATAATATACAACAGACTATTTTCATAGTAATAATAATAATAATAGTTAGTGGACAGATACATTCTCTGTTAGTTAGTTAATTAATAATAATAATTATTATTATTAACTATAAATAATTAATATTAATAAAATTATAATATATTTTATAATTTTATATTATTATTATTATGTTATTATACATTTTATAATATTATAATCACATTATTATTATTAGGGAACAGATAAGTTATCCGTTAATTAATAATAAATATTATAATGATTTAATAATGATTCATTTAATTAATTATATATAATTAATAACATTTTTATATTATAAACATTTTCTAAAAATGTTTATATTATTCTTATTGTAATTATTTTAGATATTATTAGGCCAATACATATGTTATAATCATATTAGCCTATCATTATTATTTAGTGGACAAATAAGTTCTATGTTGGTTAGTTAATTAAGAATAGTTATAGTTATTATTATTATACATTGTATATTGTTGTTGTTGAAAATGCTTCAGTTGTTTCGGTCAGTGCTCTTGTGTTGGGCTCTGTGTGATCTACTCCACACCTCCACTGGAAGCAGAGTGGACATCATAGACACCTCGATTGCCGGAGGTAATGTTTTAGACCGGAGCAGGTAAAGTGAGATATGTCACACGTGTCAGGAGTTGTCAAACTGTAGACATCGCGCCGGGAATGATGAATGTCATCACCGCCGGAGCTCACGAGCAGAGACGCCGGTCTCCGTCACCCGGGTAACCTAGAGAGACTGCAGTACTGTCCGGTGAAGATTGAGACGCGCGTGATTCATGATCACATCGCTAAATCGACACATTTACGGTTATTGATAATAAAAAGGGTCAAGTGTAGCAAAAGGAGAGGATGCCATCAGGACAAAACGCCCTTGTACTGGCCTCCGGTCCATTAGAAACCAGAAGAACCGCAGTTTCTACCATAAAAATGAACAAATAATAGAAATAATAGTATACGTGTCTATGTAAATTTATGTTCATGTAAATATATTACGCCTGTGGGAAATGTACACCTTTTAGACTGTTTTGCAATGCGGAAGTAAGCTATTTCCTGTGAATGTGCGAGACTTCCGATAAATATCTAGAAGAATAACAAACTGCAGTAAACGGCAAAAGCTCTACAAACCAGTATGTTAATGATTAAGATAATAAATTAAAGTAATATGACAACAAATACAAGCTTTCAATATTAAGCAGCATAACTGACTGTTTTTGTATAGCTAAAAATAACTAAGCAAATGACACCGGAAGCTCCGCACATTCAAGCTACAAATGGCCGCGCCCGCACTTACGTTAAAAATAAGGTATGTAGCTCTGCTATTCTCACTATACAAACTACTTTTGCCTCCAACGAAATACAGATCTATTCTATTCTATTTGAATAACCAAATGTAAATTAAATAATTGGTCAGTTTAAGCCCATATTGTTCAATCACATCAGTGGCGGTTATAGCTGTATTTTTTAATAGTTAATCTATTTTATGCTATTTAAAAACATCAAAAGCAATGTAATCCAGTCAAGCCACATTTATTTATATAGTGCTTTATGCAATACATCTTCCAAAGCAGCTTTACAGTAATAAACAGCAAAGCAACAGTGTTATTTATTGCAAAATTAATTAATTATGAAACAACTTCAATTTCAGCTGTAAAATAGCTCTACTGAAGACAATAGTGTCATGTAATGTTGATGTTATGCAAATATGACGTGCTGATTCTATCTGCTGCTACATGAAAAACATATGGAGATATAATTTTAAAATGTGATTTATGCAATAACATCTAAATTAACTTGTTTTTTTAGTGAAAGTGAAAGTGAGGTGACATGTAGCCAAGTATGGTGACCCATACTCGGAATTAGTGCTCTGCATTTATCCCATCCAAAGTGCACACACACAGCAGTGAACACACACACACCGTGAACACACACACCCGGAGCAGTTGTTTCATTCAAAGTCAAAAATAGTATTTAATATGAAGCAAATCTAAGGTCAAAGGTCAGGTAGAAATAGCTTCCTGAAATACAACTGCACATTGTCAGTTCTTTAGTACAGATTTAGTCTAGATAGCAGATATTATTCACTGGCCAAGAGCTAAAATGGTGTTCAGACTCTTTGATCAGAGGGGAATGGTGAATTAAATGCAATCCAATACACTGAAAAATTCCACAAAGCTGCTGCAATTGAGCTGTATACTCGCCATTGATATTGTTTACTGCAATAATCATTTACTGTGATTCCAGCTTCTACGCCATTCATTCAAAAATTACCGTGCTTAATAGGAAACCAAACCATCGGGCTTCTGAATTCCCAGCATTTTATGTTCGCTTTTATCGCTTGGACACTTTTTACAAGGGACCAGAGGAAAATAATTGCGGGCTTATTAGATTTCTCTTTAATGAAATAAATAAATAAAATAAACCATCATTAACTCCGGTTCCAGGAGGTTAGAAGGAGAGAAAAAATACTTATTCATTCGCACTGCTACCGGAACGACCTAATGATGTAGGATTTCAGATTTGTCACGCTTTAATGTGATTCATTATATCTAAAAGTGACTTCAAAAAGCCTAGATATCACCTTGTCTAATACGTTTTTCTTCCCTGCTGACACCCTGATAAGGGACCACCCGTGCTCCGGTCTGAGATGACAGCCGTTATTATCATCCGGCCCTCATGCACACGCTCCTAAAACTGGCTCCCGAGCTGAAAGTTAGCATAAAAAAAGAGCCGTTTTTCTTGCTTTCCCTCTTCTTCTTTCTCTGACTCGTTGATTATTGGTATTTTCCTAGTTTTCCAAACTAATAAGTGGCACTATCAAGCATTTGGAAGCGCCCAGAGAGCCGCAGACAAGCTGCTGGGCCTAATTGATATTGAGCGAGTCGCGGGTAGGCTGAACGGGGCCACTGCTGGCTAATTTGCAGTTTAATCAGCGTCAGTAATGAGAGCGGCTGATTAGCGCTGCCTGGAAATAAAAGAGAGTTACAAGGAACGTCTGTCAGAGTCCGGTGATAATTCAGGACTAATTGTGGTGATTAGAGCAAACTGGATGACTTTGGAGTTTTCAAAAGCAGTGTGTGTGTGTGTGTGTGTGAACTCCAGTTGCTTTCAACAAAGCCCCCCTTTCTAATATTCAATTAAACATTTAATAATGTAAATCAGTGTTCAAAAGCATGAAGAATGTCTGTCATACCAGACAGTATATTTGATCACATAAACCCAATAGTTGCTAATTCATTTACTGATGTACTCGCTCTTCCCCGCGTTTGGATTCGAATTAGCCTATACATAAAACAAAGCAGCGATGTGCATCTGGTCCCGAACACCACCGCTGGCACTCTTTTATACCCTTCGTATTGATAAAATGTGCACTACAAGACTGTAAACTATCATGCACAAGCATCACCATCTTGAGGTGATCGTAGAAGTATATGTGAAAATATGAAGGGTTTACAAGATTAAAAACAGGATTTTAACTTCTAATTTATGATTTGATTTGTATTAATGCTAATGCATGTTAAATTACAGAACTGGTATCTTCTTAATCAGCAGGTGCTTGGTTAGTTTGATATGTAATATTACTATTTATCATACAAGGAAAAAAATATACATATCAAGACTAGGCATATCTGATAACAGATCACTATAAATTGTAATGTAGACCCATGCATTTTCTGTAAAGCTGCTTTGAAACAATGTGTATTGTGAAAAGAGCTATACAAATACATTTGAATTGAATTAAGCAGACGGCAAGGGTTGTAATGCCACCTTTTTCATTTTCCCTATATACTTACTACTAAATCCATACAAATTTAACAAAATGTGACAAAATGTGTGTGTGAGCCACATTGAAGATTTATGTATTTATGTATTTTTGTATTATGTATTATTTGTTTCTAACTTTATTTTCATTAAAATGCTTAAAATAAAACGGGGATAGGGGAATACTTTTTCTAAACAAGTAATGTTAATTATATAAAGTTATGCATATTTACAAATGAAAATATTCTAATACTTATGATCAATGTGTCCTTGTTGAATAAAGGTAAAAAAATAAAATCTTACTGAGTACAACTGTATTTGATAATACATTGATAACACTGATAATAAGAAATATTTCCTGAGCACCAAATCAGCATTAGAATAAAATCTTTGTACATGACACTAATTTGCACATATGATTTCTTTGTTGCAATTTTTCTATTCTATTCTAAAAAAAAAGCAGACAAGGGAATTTTCTTTGTAAAATATGTGTATGTGTGTGTGTGTGTATGGCACAAAAACTAGTCTGAATCTTAGAGGCCTAATTATCAAACAAAGCTGCTAATTTCCTTCTTTTTTTTTTTTTTAAGTTCGTCGATGGCCTGCATGGTAAGTGCAAATACTATGTATTCCTTGAGACGTGCCTGGTTACCCCTCCGGAATAGCAAATGTAAAATTAGTGAGAATGTGTGTATGAACGCTGTCGGTCAATTAGCGCTCGGGAGGCAAGAAGCCGCTGGCACCTGCTGCCATTCATCCAGAGCGCTCTCGCTCTCTCTCTCTCTCCACTTCAGAAGGAATAAAGTTGGAAATATGACAGATACATAACAGACATTTCTAATATCGGCCTGCCATCTTCTCAATTCCACCCAGACCGGGACTACAGGAGAAAAAATACACAGTGCACAATGTGAATTTCAGTTTTACATCTGTTTCAGTCAGGAGAGAAAACCTGAAATATCCACGTCAAATGTTTTTACACACCATCCACTAACCTCGTTTTATTTGATCTCAGTCCTGGTCCTGGAAAACCCCAGAGCTGCACATTTTGGGGCCTCCCTCATCTGACAAACTCACTTACGTTCTTGAAGCTTCTACAATACCGACTTTTTGATGTTTTTGAACGATTATGCTCTTCTGCTCACCAAGGCTGCATTTATTTGATCAAAAATACGGTAAAACTGAAATATTGTGAAATATTTTTGCAATTTAAAATAAATGTTTTCTATTTGATTAATTTTAAAATGTAATTTATTTCTGTGATGTAAAGCTGAATTTTCAGCATCATTACTCCAGTCTTCAGTATCAAATGATCCTTCAGAAATCATTCTAATATGCTGATTTGCTGCTCAGTTATCATCAATTATTAACTGAGCCCAATTATAATATAGTAATAATGATTCTTATTATAATAAATGTTGAAAATGTTTATTTCAGGATTCTTTGATGAATAAAAAGTTCAAAAGAACAGCATTTATTTGAAATAGAATCTTTTGTAACATTATAAATGTGTTTACTGTCAATTTTGATCAATTTAATGCATACGTACTGAATAAAAGTATTAATTTTTCTTTCTTACTGAGCACAACTATTATAATAAATGTTTCTGGAGCAGCAAATCAGCATATTAGAATGATTTGTGAAGGATCGTGTGACACTGAAGACTGGAGTAATGATGCTGAAAATTCAGCTTTGCATCACAGGAATAAATTACGTATTAAAATATAATAGAAGAAAGTTTTAAATTGTAATATTTCACAATGTTACTGTTTTTACTGTATTTTTGGTCAAAATAATGAAAAAAAATCTTTATTCCAAACTTTTGACTTGTAAATCAGTGTGTAAATAAGCAAAATGTGCAGCACTGGGGTCCTACAGAAGCATGAGTGGGCTTTAGTGGGTTGTCTATGTCATGCTGGTGTGATTTGGTTCATTGTTTTACTTAATAAACCCGAGCGGAGGGCTGGATATACCATGCTTTTATTCTTATTGTCCCGTATGACCCCGAGTCTTTCACGGCTGCCTGTGTAAGCTGCTGCCGGGCGGATCGATAATCCTCCCGGGGTTTATCCATACGTGCTATTCTAATGTCAGAGAGCAGGCCCCAATTGATAATGATAAATATTTTGCCGGAAGATTAGGTGAAGGGAGCGTGTCGTGGAGGAGCTCTATATTCCAGCCCCGCTAACCTCTGGCTCCGCGCGGCGGATCGGGATTCATCCATCCGAGTGTCAATGGCTGTCTTGTTGAGAGCATCAGTGAGTAAACACGGCGGACGGGGACGGCGCACCAGCTCTCGACAGAGACCCCCAACGGACGCCCCCCTCCCATCCTCCGTCCTGCTGTTCCCACTTTGTCCTCCATCAATCACCGCCATTGTGTCCTGGATGTTAGATAGAGTCACTTAATATCCTCTTCTTCATCTGTCCGCTCCGGCGGCACATGATGCGCCTGCGAGAGCCGAAGGACGCTGTGTACGGATGGGGGACGGGGAGCCAGGGACTGGTACCCTAAATGTGTGTGTGTGTAAGAGAGAGAGAGAGAGAGAGAGAATCCAAACATAACCTGCTGTAAACCAGACAAATAAAATAAGACCAGACATATGTTTTTGCTTTACACGCTCAAAAATAATAATAATAATAAAACTTAAAAAAGGTTCTGTATTTTTCGCTGTATAACATTCTTGAGTTGCTTTATGGTTCTTTGGAGAATATAGAATTTTACAAAAAAAAAAAAAATTAATAATAATAAATGAATACAAAAGGTTCATAAATAATAATAATAATAGTTGCAAGTAAAAAATTAAGCCCACTCCTCATGGACAAATTAAAACATAAAATGCTATAATAATAATAATAATAAATAAATAAATAAATGTTTATTTTATATAGTACCTTTCTACAAACTCAATTTCTGTTTACAAAAAAAAAAAGCATTTTATAAATAAATTAATAAATATAAAATAATATAAAATTCTAACAATAAAAATTAATAAAATTGTAAAAAGGTTGTTAAATAATAATAATAATAATAATGTCACATTTTTAATTGTAAGTAAATTAAATTGTATTATGCGAATATACAAATATTTTGGGACTCTAAATAATACCTAAAATGCAATAATAATAATGTTGATGATGATAATAATAATATATATTTTTTTATTTTATATAGTGCCGTTCTACAAACTCAGTCGGACATTTATAAACTCAAATTGGACATTTATAGTCCACAAAGATCAAGCTTATACGTTTATTTACCTGCAATTTAAAAATGCATGCAATGCAATAAATGCAAAAGGCCTGTAAGATCCGCTAAGGCATGCTTTATAAATGTATTATTCGTTAATTGTCTGCAGTTGATTTAAACAGCCTGCTGGGGTTTTTTTTCTTAAAAATATAAAAGGAAAAATAAAAGATGTAGTCTTAATTGTTTCAATTTACAAGTATTTAAAAACTGTGCAAAAGAAATGCAAATAAAGAAATAAATCAGCAGTTTGTGTAGGATTGTGACTCGACTTGAGGTTTCCCACTGTGCCTCAATATTGACTCTTACAATTAGCATCAATATCAGAGCCATTAGTGACCATATTATTGTGGGATTGAAATCAAAGTGAATTCATAATGACTACAGCAAACAGCACGACACGGTTAAAGGGCGGAGCGATTTGAAAAATAGCCCTTTCATTTCATAAAGCCTTCTTAACAAATAATAAATTGACCTCTTAATAAATGGTGCAATGTTCAAACCTTGAGCAGCCGCTTAACTAATTAGGATTAAATTCCAGTATATTAGAACGCGCTAATTTGTCAATTAAAAAATGCTTAGCGACCATGGCATTGAATTAAACATTAGACATATCTGAGGACCTCCCTATCTCCATGCATTCCCTTGTAAAAAATGACAAAGAAAAAAACTTCTTGTGGCATTAATTGTTTCTTAATTATGCATATACTGGCTCTAAAATATAGGCTTTCACTAAAGGCAAATTCACTGCACAATTTTTAATAAATGAAGAGATTGTGTGTGAAAAGAAATGGTGTCATACATGTTCCCAGACCTCATCAGCGTGATTTATGGAGTTAAACAGTCACCTCTGAATGATGGTCGTTCATGTGCCCTCCTGTTTAAAATGGAGACATCACCTATCCCGGCCCAGTATTTATTTATGGAAGATTTTTTTGACAAATAGGCAGCGCTGCCACGCGTGGATGGCCGTCCTCATTCCGCGCACGGCTTGTTTACAGCGCCAACACCATTTCCACGGATTAAACAAATCACACACACATAGACCTAGAACAGGTGAGCAAGATAAACGGCTTTTTCCACAGATGACCTTCCTGGCCTTTAGGTAACATGAAGACACGGAGTTTTAGAGTAAACAAATAGTATTTTAGCCCCTTTTTAAATATTTCTATTAAAAATATTTTTTATGTTTTATTATTTTGAATGATGATGATGATGATAATCTTAATCATCATAATTATATTCTGATATGAATGACATACTATATTAATATTTTTTGTAAAAAAAAAAAGAAAAAAAAAAAGGTTAATATGCAATGTTACTTATGTGTGGGCCTTTTAAAATATTTTTATTAAAAAGAAAATGTTTTCCGTTTTATTTTGAATAATAATAATCTTCATATTATTCTTATTATATGAATGACATACTATATGAATATTTTGTAGAAAAATGTTAATATTATTCAATGTTACTTATGCATCGACCACTATCATGACGTAAAAATATAAATATTCCTAAAAATAGGCTTTTAATAATAATATATTAATATTAATATATTATAATAATATATTCTTCATATTATTATTGTTAAAGACATACTAAATTAATATTTTTGTTCAAAATATCAATATGCAATGTTACTTATGCATTAAACACTATTAAATATATATACAGTCGTGGTCAGAATTATTGGCAACCTTGGTAAATACGATCAAAGAAGGCTGTGAAAATAAATCTGCATTGTTAATCATTTTGATCTTTTATTTTTAAAAATTCACATAAATCTAACCTTTCATTGGAGAATAAGAATTTAAAATTGGGGGAAATATCATTATGCCATAAATGTTTTTCTCTAATACACATTGGACACAATTAATGGCACCCTTGTATTCAATGCTTTTTGAAACCTCCATTTGGCATAATAACAGCTCTGAGTTTTCTCCTATAATGCCTGATGAGGTTAGAGAGCACCTGACAAGAGATCAGAGACCATTCCTTCATCCAGAATCTCTCCAGACCCTTCAGATTCCCAGCTCCATGATGGTGCTTCTTCTCTTCAGTTCACCACACTCATTTTCTATAGGGTTCAGCTCAGGGAACTGGAATGGCCATGGCAGAAGCTTGGTTTTGTGCCCAGTGACCCATTTTTGTGTTGTTTTTAAGGTGTGTTTTTGGATTATTTTCCGGTTGGAAGATCCAAACATGGCCCATTATAAGCTTTCTAACAGAGTCAGTCACTTTTTGATTTTTTTATCTGTTGGTATTTGATAGAATCAAAGATGCCATGTATCTAAACAAGATGTCCAGGACCTCCAGCAGAAATATAGGCCCACAACATTAAAAATACAGCAGTATATTTCATTGTACACATGGGGTACTTTTTATCTTGAGTGTTTGTTGCTAAAAAGCTCATTTTTTAGTTACATCTGTGCATAGAAGCCAGTCCCATTTGAAGTTCCAGTCGTGTCTGACAACAGAATATGCTGGGGATTGTTTTTGGATGAGAGCATTTTCTTTTCTTGATTTTCATGTTCTCCCAAACAACATGTGGTGTAGGTGCTGTTTGATATTTTTTTTTTTAAGGTTTTCTGACCCTGAGACTCAACTATTTTCTGCAATTCTCCAGCTGTGGTCCTTGGAGAGTCTTTAGCCACTCAAACTCTCCTCCTCACCGTGCATTAGGACGATATAGACACATGTCCTTGATTGGAAATTCTTAATTATTGCCCTGATGGTGGAAATGGGAATTTTTACTGCTCTAGCTCTTTTCTTAAAGTCACTTTCTAATTTGTGAAGCTCAGTTATCTTTTGCTGCACATCAGAAATATATTCTTTGGTTTTTCTCATTGTGATGGATGATTAAGGGAATTTGGCCTTTGTTTTCCCTCCTATTTATATTCCTGTGAAACAGGAAGCCATGGCTGGATAATTTCATGTTCATAATCACGGTGGTATGCTCAAAATTGTAATATGAATGGGAATATACTTCACAGATATTTTACTCATAAGAATTTCTAGGGGTGCCAATAATTGTGTCCAACGTGTATTTGAGAAAAACATTTATTTCATAATGAGATTTTCCCCCATTTTCAATTGTTTTAGTTCAATGAAAGGTTAGATATTTGTGAATTTTTTTAAATAAAAGATCGAAATGATTAACAATGCAGATTTATTTTCACAGTCTTCTTTGATCATATTTACCAAGGGTGCCAATAATTCTGACCATGACTGTACATATATTAAAATGTGTGTGTGTGTATAGCTGCACTTCAGAATACGTTATGCTTTTTTATAATAATAATCATCATATTGTTATTGTATAGATGACATATTATACAAATATTTTTGCAAAACAAAATATATGTATATATATATATATGTGTGTGTGTGTGTGATGTTACTTATGCATCAACCACTATCATGATTTAAAATATAAATATGCCCAAAAACTCAGTGGCACTCAGGAGAATATATTATGCCTTTTATAATAATAATAATAATAATATTTTAATATGAATGACATTCTATAGGAATATTTTAGTAAAAAATTAACCAATAAAACCAATAGATAAGTATCAACCAATAGTATGATACTTATGTATCGACTATTATCATGTAAAAATATAAATATATGTGACCCTGGACCACAAAACCAGTCATAAGGGTCAATTTTTCGAAATTGAGATTTATACACCATTTGAAAGCTAAATAAATACGCTTTCCATTGATGTATGGTTTGTTAGGATATGACAATATTTGGCCGAGATACAACTATTTGAAAATCTGGAATCTGAGGGTGCAAAAAAATCTAATTATTGAGAAAATCGCCTTTAAAGTTGTCCAAATGAAGTTCTTAGCAATGCATATTACTAATCAAAAATTAAGTTTTAATATATTTACGGTAGGAAATTTACTAAATATCTTTTGGGAACATGATCTTTTCTTAATATCCTATTGATTTTTGGCATAAAAGAAAAATCTATAATTTTGACCCATACAATGTTTTTTGGCTATTGCTACAAATATTTTTATTTAAAATAAAATGAAGACTGGTTTTGTGCTCCAGGGTCACATATGCCTAAACACTTTTCTTGCTGCACTTTAGGAGAACAGACTGTGTTGTAATTATAACTCAAATAATAAAATACAAAGATTTTGTCTGGATTTAGGAGGGCAGTATTTATGTTTTATCCTCCGTCCTCCTGATATCAGTGGGTATCCTGTTGTTTCATTGGCATTTCACAGTAAATTTCGGCACGGCCTCTGCTGTGGGAGCTGTGATGAGCCTCTCTAAAGAGGGAAGCACATCCCATCAGCTTCCATCAGATTTCACGGCAGTTAGAGCTGCGATTCATGACACATAATGTAATAGCAATGAAAGATTTCCTCTGAACGGCGGGAGCCTCTCGAAGTAGGCCTAGATCAGGAAAATATTGTATAAATTTCTCTCTAATTTATTTCATCATTCCACATTAGGGACATATGAATTGTTCAAATTCGATAACAAGTACTCAGTTCAGTTCATTATGTAAGATAAATTAGACTTCGATAAAAATGCAGTGGCGCACAGTGGTTCCTTGAATGAAATGTAATTTGTTTTATCTGTCACACATATTCCCAATTAGCAAGCGTAATTATTTGATAGTTTCTGCAATTATGGCCTGAACTGGTGGATTTGGAACAGTGTGGGACTGTAATTGGCCTAAATGCGATATTTTGCATATTTGCATAATGAGGAAATTGGTAGAAAATTGTGTTCACCCATTTGTGAAAGACCCTATGAATTTTATGAATTTGAAAGGTCTGTTCCTAGAGCCTGTGACTTTGCCTGCTGCTCCCGAAGGAGGAACTGCAGTGGAGCGGGCAGAAAGCCAAGAACAGAGGAGGAGAAAAGAGCAGGAGGAGAGAACGAGCGAAGGGGGATGTCAGAGAGAGAAAGAGAGAGAGAGGAAAATAGTAGCCCCGGTCCCTCAGTCATTCAGAGTCAGCTAGAATAATCCTTTAGTGATGAGAGGATACAGATTCCTGATTAGCAGCAATACACCAGATTGCTGCTAATACTATAGACAGATAGAATGATAGAATGATATATAGAACAATAGATAGAAAGAATGATAGATGGAACAATAAATAGAACGATAGAACAACAGATAGGACAAATGAACGATAAATAGAACAATGGATGGATGGATTGAAAGAAAGACAGATCTGTCAGGAATACCAATGTGACTTCAAATTTTCACAAAAATATACACAAAATTGCTGCTAATACTATAGACAGATAAAACGATAGAATGATAGATAGAACAACAGCTAGAAAGAACGATTGATGGGACAAATAGAACGATAGAACAACAGAAAGAACAATAGATGGAAGGATAGAAAGAATGATAGATAGGACGATGGGACGAGACAGACAGATAGAAGAACAGAACAACAGATAGAACGATAGATAGAACGATAGACAGACAGACAGACAGACAGATAGAACGATACACACTTATGATAATGCATGAATTAGTTCAAAATAATATTCAATATCTCATGGAAGGCATTACTGTTATTGTTATTATTGCCTCTGCTGTCGTGGCTGTTGTTGTAAAACAGTGATTAAGCGTGCGAGTGTTTGTGTGAAAGACACATGTTGATGGGCCGTCATAACTTCATGATGCTTTAACGCTGTTGCTCACACCAGCAGCACTTGACGTGTGACAGGACTGCTGTTCGTTTTTTGATTTATCAGTGAAATTAATTTCTCTTGACATTTCCTGTAAACCTCTATCCTCCTGATTTCTCTGCCATTTGGAGGTTTATCCACATCATTAAAAAGAACAATAATTAAAAAAAGATACAAAACCAAAAACACAGGCAAGACATGATAACTTTCACTCTTATTAATAATGTTAATAGTATTAATATTAAATATTAAATTAACATTATTCAATGTTATTAAATATAAATATTACATTAATATTATATAATAATGTGAAATAATATGTAGGCCTAATGCTTAAATGTGATCAATGTCATGAAGTTAGATTAAATTACTCTAATATAACAAAAATAGATTAGCTCTTTTATATATGTGTGTGTGTTTAATTTATAAACAGGTGATATTTAGAGTTTCAGTTTTGCTATATGAATTATGCCATCAACAATATTAATATTCATGTTCAATTTTATATATTTTTTTTACACAGTATAGTATATATAGTATTGTAAATTTTTCCATATGCATCATCTACATCTATCAATCATTATATAATGCTTCCTCGTGTCTTATTAACGCCAGTTATACAAAATACTACCAAACCATGTCATATTCATGAAGTGTACGGATCACTACCCGAGACAAGCCACCAAAGCAAACACCGTCGCTTCAATAATAGCCCGAAAGAGGAGGATAAAGCTCATATATACAGACTCTCATATAAAATATCGCTCAGCGTTGGCCCATCCACTCAGCGCCGGCCATAAAGTGCTTGCAGTAATGATCCCCACCATTTCATGGGGTATTACACCATAATGATGATGGCGCTGCCATTTGCATTCGAACCATCAGCCACCTTCATCTTTACCTCGTGCCACCGAATTTATAGAGCGTCGGTATCAAAAAAAAAAAGCAGCCTGGAATAATATAACCAAGCTTAGTGTCACCGAGGGAGATTTATATATAAAAGACAGAGCACACCGTCATAACCAAACAGTGTGTGTTTATGCGTGTTTGAAAGAGAAGAGAAAAAACGAGGAGGTAAAATTAAAAGATAA
>NW_015630351.1:103912-108099 GCF_001515625.1 Sinocyclocheilus rhinocerous | reverse complement strand
GGTGGGTGGATAATAAGCAGATGAAGATGTACACTAAAATCTTCCAATGACAGCCCATAAAAGATGATAGGGGTTAGGATAGGGATTGGGGGGAGGAGGAGGTGTTGTCGAAACATAAAAATGTCCCTCAAAAACAACACTCACACACACACTCCATAAAAGTGTTCCTCGGCAGATAATTCGCAACAACCAACCTGTGCAAACAGCGTATACACACACAAGCGCAAACACAAACAGACACACAACGCTCTCTTCCCTTCTTCGCGCACAAACCCTCAGTGTATTTTACCATGGGAGTTAATGGGAATGAAATACCTCAGTGGATGAGTGCAGATGTGTTTGATACAAATAGTCATTTTCCTATTTGCTGGCTCATTGTGATGAATGAATGATGGGAGTTTGGGAGGACGCATGATGAATGGCAGCACCTTGGCTCCATTGCATGCCCTATTGATTCTCTTTCTTTATTACTGCAGCAACCCAGCTGCCTGATGCTGCTCTCTCTCTCTCTCTGGAAGAGAGGGGAGATGGGAGGTTTGGCTTTCTTTAGGGAGTGAGAGGGGGCAGAGGTGCTGTGTGTGTGTGTGTGATAGGCTGGCACTGTGGGAGGCTGCTTTTGAGCAGGTATGTGGGTAGAGTTTAATCATGCCGCTCGCAACTTATAGCAAGTTGCAAGTGCATGAGCGTCAATTCTGGCTGCTTTAGCGAAAAGTGGCAAGGAACTTTGTTTTTTTTATTGGCTTGAGTGAATGCTCACCATCAACTATATACTCTAAATTTTCCTAGGTGATGCCATACATCCGCATTTTAATGTTTAAGTTTCAAGTTGGAAGTTGGTATTTCTATTGTAATATTTTCAAGAAGGAAATTACGACTTTCCGAATTGAATGGAATGCAACAAAAAAAAAATATATATATTTTTTAATGTTTTGCTAACATCATCTAGGCTGCATAAGCAATTTATTAATATTCACCAATATCCAAACAGCTATTTAGAGATTATTTTACGCAACTGTTGTACCCAGTGACATCAATAGTTAACACAACTTTAGCTTGGGGTCGGGTAAGATTGATTCATGTTTTTGAAAGAAGTCTGTTATGCTCACAAATGCTGAATTTATTTGATCACACACACACAAGCGCAAACACAAACAGACACACAACGCTCTCTTCCCTTCTTCGCGCACAAACCCTCAGTGTATTTTACCATGGGAGTTAATGGGAATGAAATACCTCAGTGGATGAGTGCAGATGTGTTTGATACAAATAGTCATTTTCCTATTTGCTGGCTCATTGACTTTGATGAATGATGGGAGTTTGGGAGGACGCATGATGAATGGCAGCACCTTGGCTCCATTGCATGCCCTATTGATTCTCTTTCTTTATTACTGCAGCAACCCAGCTGCCTGATGCTGCTCTCTCTCTCTCTCTCTGGAAGAGAGGGGAGATGGGAGGTTTGGCTTTCTTTAGGGAGTGAGAGGGGGCAGAGGTGCTGTGTGTGTGTGTGTGTGTGTGTGTGATAGGCTGGCACTGTGGGAGGCTGCTTTTGAGCAGGTATATGTGGGTAGTGGTTAATCACGCTGCTCGCAACTTATAGTGAGTTGCAGGTGCATGAGCATCCATTCTGGCTGCTTTAGCGAAAAGTGCCAAGGAACTTTGACTCACTGATACATTTTATTGGCTTGAGTGAATGTATATCATCAACTATGTACTCTAAATTTGATGCCATTCAGTTGGAAGTTGGCATTCTATTGTAATTTTCCAATAAGGAAATTCCAAATTTCCGAATTGAATGGAATGAAACTAAAAACAAGCTATTTTAATTTTTTGAAAAAAGCAATTTATTAAAGTTCACCCATATCCAAACAGATATTTAGAGATTATTTTGTGCAACTGTACTCAGTGCCATCTTTCAACACAACGTTATAGCTTGGGGTTGGTAAGATTGATTAATGTTTTTGAAAGAAGTCTCTTATGCTCACAAATGCTGCATTTATTTGATCAAAAATACAGTAAAAATATTGTGAAATATTATTACAATTTAAAATAGCTGTTTTCTATTTGAATATATTTTTAAATGTATTTTACTACTGTGATGCGAAGCTGAATCATTACTCCAGTCTTCAGTGTCACATGATCCTTCAGAAATCATTTTAATATGCTGATTTGATGCTTAAGAAACATTTCTTATTATCAATGTTGAAAACAGTTGTGCTGCTTAATATTTTTTTTTAGAAAACATGATACTTTTGTTTTTCAAAAGGTCTAAAGAATAGCATTTATTTTAAATCTTTTGTAACAATTACTCTATTACTGGCATTTTGAATCAATTTAAAGCATCCTTGCTGAATAAAAGTAAAAAGTAAAAGTTTAATTTCTTTTAAAATAAAAACAGAAATCTAACTGATCCCAAACTTTACCTTTAGCTTCCACATTTTCTCATTGAATATGCATTGAAATACATCACATTACAGAAGTAAATGAGTTACACAGATTAGACTGACAGACGTTTTGTGATAATCATGCACTTTTTAACTAGATTAACATAAATTGTACAAATGAAAAAAAAAACATAAATATGACTTAATTATATTACACCTTCCAGATTCACTCACACAAATCGGTTATTTCAGACTAAATGTTAATTTTCTCAAAGGAACATTTCCCTTCTTGAATCCCACATTTTCACCGTCTATTTCCATCATGTCCACATCACCACACACACATTTGCTCTTGATTCTTAGTGAAATTATATTTTGATTGAAGGTAATTCGAGGCAAGACTGAAAGTGATGTGTAGGAGAGGTTGAACTTTTCTCGTTTTGATGGACAGTAAGTTTCGAGGCAGGTTTGTGAAGAGACTATGAAAAACATAATTGCTCTGCATGTACACGCTTTGCTAAAGTTAATGAATTTGTGCAATATTTTTCAAATGCCAAACATGGATGCTTACGCGTGCTAAGGTAATTGTTCCAAAATGGAAACACATTAACTATACATTTAAAAAAGGCAACATAATGGTTTTACGCTTTGCTCACACTCCATATAATGTTATGACAACACTTTGTATAAATCACTCAAGAGACACTGTATGAAAATATGAGGCCAGGTGTATGATATCAACCTCATATCAGCACACAGCTACTTGTGGAAGATCTGGCTAATTATGGCTATTGAATCTGGCTAAAAATAATACTCCAGATTTACACTGAAGGAGGGACTAATGCCATATCTAGAGACCAGAATATCAGAGAGATTTGAGGGTGGGCTCCATTGACTTAAGAAACCACCTAGCAACGACTCAAGAACACCCTAGCAACCAGGGTTATGCCCATTCAGAAATTAACAGACAACACCTTTTAAAATTCAATTCAATTACCGTTTTTAAGATGAATTTAAATTGAAGTATCAAACATAATCCTGAATTAACATCTAAATTTAAGAAAATTTTATTCAAATTTGTATAATTCATATAATTTTAGAAGGAACACTTAAATAGAATGACTAAATAATAAAACTACAGAACGATAGAACGATAGAACGAACAGAACGACAGATAGAACGATAGCTAGAACGATAGGACAGAACGACAGATAGAACGATAGATAGATGGATAGATAGACGGATAGATAGAAGGACAGATAGAAGGACTGATAGAAGGACTGATAGAACGATAGATAGATAGAACGATAGATAGATAGATAGATAGATAGATAGGACAGAACGACAGCTAGAATGATAGCTAGAACGATAGATCGATAGACAGACAGACAGACAGACAGACCAATTTGCTTTAAAAACAAAAACACCCTAGCAACCACATAACGCAATGGCAACCACGGGCAACTTAACTGCTGAATCATCAAGTGCAAATGTGGTCAGATTCTAGCAGTCAGTTGAATACATCTTGTGTGTGTGTGTGTGTGTGTGTGTCTATAGTCCAGGCGGTCCAAGTCTGACGAAACTCAACACAAACTCAGAAAGGCTCCGTCACACACTCTGCTCGGGTCACTGCTCGGCCCACAGCAACGACAGGCAGCAAAACGCACCCCGCACTGTCAAACAGACACATCTGAAAGCTGAGAGGGTGGACTGACTAACAGGCCTATTTCCACAGCTCGGTGCTCCAAAACACACACAGCTAGCTTCTTTTGCGTTCTCAGACACACAATCCGGTGTAACTATAGA
>NW_015630351.1:82904-103340 GCF_001515625.1 Sinocyclocheilus rhinocerous | reverse complement strand
AAGATAGAACGAAAGATAGATAGATAGATAGATGGATAGATAGAAGGACAGATAGAAGGACTGATAGAAGGACTGATAGAACGATAGATAGATAGATAGATAGATAGATAGATAGATAGAACGATAGATAGATAGATAGGACAGGACGACAGCTAGAATGATAGCTAGAACGATAGATCGATAGACAGACAGACAGACAGACCAATTTGCTTTAAAAACAAAAACACCCTAGCAACCACATAACGCAATGGCAACCACGGGCAACTTAACTGCTGAATCATCAAGTGCAAATGTGGTCAGATTCTAGCAGTCAGTTGAATACATCTTGTGTGTGTGTGTGTGTGTGTGTGTCTATAGTCCAGGCGGTCCAAGTCTGACGAAACTCAACACAAACTCAGAAAGGCTCCGTCACACACTCTGCTCGGGTCACTGCTCGGCCCACAGCAACGACAGGCAGCAAAACGCACCCCGCACTGTCAAACAGACACATCTGAAAGCTGAGAGGGTGGACTGACTAACAGGCCTATTTCCACAGCTCGGTGCTCCAAAACACACACAGCTAGCTTCTCTTGCGTTCTCAGACACACAATCCGGTGTAACTATATGTGACGTATAATCTAATTATACAGCCACCGCCGAAAACAGAACTCAGGCAGTTTATTTCTGTACATTATGTTATCATTCCTTCAATTTGTTTTACTCATTGAAGCACGTTTCATCTTCAGAGTAGAAAAAAAGGTCATTGTGATTTTATGTATGTTAACATTTCATGCAAAGCGAATTACAAATGAGAAATACAACAATACATTGATCTTAAGGATGCAATTTCTCCTAATTTCAACTTTATTTCTCACAGGTGCAACTTTAATTCTCATAATTGTGACATAACATCCCTCAATTTGCCTATATCTCACAAGTACAACTTTATTTCTTATTTTAATATCACAATTATGGTTTATTTTTAAACTCCGAGGTGGAAAAAAGGCTTCCATACTGCTACTTTAAGTAACCAGACTTAAAACATACATCTAATGGACAACACCCCCCAAAATCTCATAGATTTACACTGATGGAATGACTTGTGGATTATTGTGATGTTTTTATCAGCTGTTTGGACTCTCATTCTGACGGCACCCATTCACTACAGAAGATCCATTGCTGAGCAAGTGATGTAATACTACATTTCTCCAAATCTGTTCCAATGAACAAAAACTCATCTACAACTTGTATGGCATGAGGGTGAGTACATTTTCAGCAAATTTTCATTTTTGGGTGAACTTTTTTTTTTTTTAACATAACTGAAGCAGCTTACATGTAAATAGGAGAGTTGACGTGGCTGATCAGTCTTAGTAACAAAGAATGTGTTATTGTGACAATAACACTTACATGTATTTATTTGCTTTAAAAAAGTTGCAAAACAAGTGGCCATGAACTTCAGGCCAAATGACTCAAAGATGTAGTCTATTTTGCAGACACCTGCTGGTTCACATGGCTGTCAATCACTCTCTGACCCCCAGGAGTGGCTGCCAGCGGGAGAGGGGTGGGATCGATGACTTGAGCTGATACAGAGTAATTAGCTAAATCACTGGAATCAAAATGACTATTGAACGTGTGTGCATCTGACCACAGAAAGAGCATGAGAGTCTTTAAAACACCTCACACCAAGAGACAGGCTGTCAGATGTAATCAGTCAGATGCTAGTTTTTGTGTTTGATTTGATTTCTACAGAGGGAGTCAGAGAACTTAGTTATGAATTTAAGACCTCACTCTGTTGTTGGTCTCAGGACGCCTAATGAGTCGTGCTTGAATTCTGATGAATTCATCAAGCTAATCTACTCTTTATAGCTACTCTCTACTGATGGTTTAATGTACTTCATATGTTCTGCATTTTATTTTATATAATACACACACACACTAATGTATAGCTTATATATTGCATATAATACCCTATTTTATCAATGCCCTCAATAATCTATAGGTTTTGTTTTTTAATTATTACTTTTATTCAGCAATGATGCATTACATAATTAAATGAAAAAAAAAATGTGTAAAAATTGCAGTAAATACATTTAGAATTTTCATAGTTTATTAATTTATAATAGATAAGATTTCAAATAAATAATAATAAAATAAATTATATTTCAAATAAATGCTGTTCTTCTGAACTTTGTTCAAAGAATCGTGAAAAAAAAACTAACAGTTTGAACAGAAATATTAAGCAGCACAACTGTTTTCAACATTAATAATAATTATAATAATAATTGTTTCTTGAGCAGCAAATCAACATTTTAGAATGATTTCTGAAGGATCATGTGACACTGAAGACTGGAGTAATGATGTGCCCTCAATAATCTATAGGTTTTGTTTTTTAATTATTACTTTTATTCAGCAATGATGCATTACATAATTAAATGAAAAAAAAAATGTGTAAAAATTGCAGTAAATACATTTAGAATTTTCATAGTTTATTAATTTATAATAGATAAGATTTCAAATAAATAATAATAAAATAAATTATATTTCAAATAAATGCTGTTCTTCTGAACTTTGTTCAAAGAATCGTGAAAAAAAAACTAACAGTTTGAACAGAAATATTAAGCAGCACAACTGTTTTCAACATTAATAATAATTATAATAATAATTGTTTCTTGAGCAGCAAATCAACATTTTAGAATGATTTCTGAAGGATCATGTGACACTGAAGACTGGAGTAATGATGCTGAAAATTCAGCTTTGCATCATAGGAATGAATTACATTTTTAAAATATATTCAAACAGAAAACAGTTATTTTAAATAGTAACAATATTTCACAATATTGTTTTTACTGTATTTTTTATCAAATAAATGCAACCTTGGTGAGCAAAACCAATAAAAAAACTATAATAATATCCTTGTATAAAATAAAGAAGCATCTCTATATTGTGTAGAATAATTTTATATAGATTATCTTTGTAGAAAGCCATTATACCATAACTGACACATAAAGCATCACTTGAAAAGTCAAAAAATTACAGATAACATGTAAACTCAGACTCATTATACTCTTCACAGACACAACACAGGCCTGTTAGTACTTTGTCTATCAAATTTCCTTCGGTCCACTCCAGCAGTTAACGCAGTGGTACATAAAAATTACTCTCACCCACTGAGAGGCCACTTCCTGGGTGAGAGGAAAGATGAATCGCCAAAGTGGGAAAGCGCTGAACCCTTAAAAGTTTAATTCACCCAGCGCAGCGCCTCTCTCCTCTCCTCTCCTCCCCTCCCCTCCCCGTCCTGCTGGCTGCTTTGGGGAGGGTAATGGTTTGGGCAGGCATTTAGCTAGCTGCTAAATGATGAGTGTAGTTTTTGGTGCTCAGGATCCAGGAGATGTGTTTGTTCTGTACTCCTCCGTTTATGTGTGTGTGTGTGTGTGTGTGTGTGTGTGCTCAAACTGCATGCTGGGAGTTATTGAGTCACAGCACATGGAAAGACACAAAAAGGAGGCGGAGGAGGGATATAGAGGGCTGGATAAAGGGAACAGGGGTCAACACAGAGCAAAAATTAGAAAAGGACAAGTGAAATAGAGGAAATTAAGAAAAATAAAGAAAACTGTGAGACTTACCACTTTTCCACCAAAATGGTGCGAGTGACAGCAAACCTCTCTCAAAACTGGCTCACTTTCCTTTGACTTTAAATCCATGTGATGACGTAGCTGACTACTTTACTCCATGACCTAACCAAAAACAAACAGAGCACATCATTTATCATATATCAAATCATCTCATTTATAATATACTGTATGATATCAATTATACATAGAAAAAAATACTGAAACCCTGTATCTTTAGGGGTTTGTACCTTTGTACCTTATATATGTACAAAGTACTTTAAGGGGACAAATTAGTTGGGTGGAGAATGCATAAAACGTATATATAAGGATACTACTCCAATGACTAGCAGAAGTAACAATTTTTGCAATTTTTTAAATTAAATTAAAATTAAATTTCAATTTAATTTAAATATTTTAAATATAATCTTACACTTTTCAAAAAATATATAAGTTATATAAATTTTGGGTATCTTTTAAATATTGTTCTAACAATTTAAAACTTTAAATATATTAAAAAGTAAAAACTTCAGTATATAAATATTACATATAATTTTAAATATCCATTTTAAATATATTTAATTTTTTTAATATCATTTAAAAGTTATATTCAAAGTGCAAAGTTATCGGGGCGCCGATGTTGGTACTGACCACTTCCTGCTCGTCCCAACCTGCTGACTTCGATTACAACGTTTGCCAGCCCACTGCCAGCGACCAAAGTCTTTTGATGATGTGCGACTCCGAGACTCGGTCGTATTGCCGCAGGACAATGTCAAGGTCCGGAAACACTTCGAACTATTGGCCCCCCGACATGACCTGAATTCCCACTGGGAGCAGTTCCGAGATACTCTGGTAACCGCGGCAGAGGTGGCCATCGTTCACCGACAAGGCACCTTCAGAGAATGCTGGATCCAACCTCGATCATGGGTGTTGATTGATGAACGGCATCATGTGAAGCAAGTTCGGGATCAAGCATGTGTAGACACAGAACGCCAAGCTGTGGAGAAGAAGTATAGGGGCTTGGATCGACAAGTAAAGCTAAGCTGCCGACGTGACAAGCACGAGTGGTCGATAGGAAAGGGACCGAGGCACAAGTAGCCGCAAATCGAAATGATATGCGCACGCTATATCGGATCATTCGAGAGCTCACCAGCTCCCCATATAGAAGCGGCACACCGATCAAAGATCGGGACAGCAGGGCCCTTCCTACCCAAGAAGAACGCGAGTGTCGATGGGTTGAGCACTTTAAGGGAGTTCTAAACCAGCCAGCGCCAACTACAGCATTCGATCCCGGCCTCCTTTTTGTTCTGCGACAAGTGGTTGAACAATCGCTGGAATACCAACAACGGATCTCACTGAACTTTATTGACTTTGTCAAGGCCTTTGACTCAATACACAGAGAAACGCTAATGAAGATAGCCCAGGCTTACGAAATTCCATCTCGATTTGTTGACTTCCATCTTTCGCAACCTGTACTAAGGTTCTTGCTGCTGTGTACAGATGGAAGAAGAGGTAATGGATTTCTTCGCGATCTAAACTGGTATACGACAAGGTTGCATGCTTTCGCCAATGTTATTCCTCGCTGTCACCGTTTTCGTCGGCCACCACTCCATCAAACACCTACACATCGGCATACCCTGGACAGTTGGGAACCTCTTCCTTGCCAGTCTCGACTTTGCCGATGAAATCGTCATTTTCAGCCTGAACCAAACTGCCCTATGTGATCTCACTATGGCCCTAGAAAATCAAGCGGTCAGCGCCAGACTCCGAATTAGTGGACAGAAGACCAAAGTCGTTTGCATCAGTTACGTAAACTCGAGGGTCCCGATTACCATCGATGGACAACAAGTGGAGGAAGTGGCAAACTTCACTTATCTTGGTACTGTCATCTCCTCAGACGGGGACGCAGTACGAGATGTCATCTGCCGCATCGGCAAGGCATCTGCCGTTTTCCAACGACCTCGTCCAATCTAGAACTCGCCTTCCCTCTCCCTGCAGATTAAACTGCGGCTCCTGGCCACGATCGTTGTGCCAACGGCAACCTACACGTGTGAGACTTGGAAGATGACGGAATCCTTTGCTCAAAAGCTGGACGTTTTCCACCTCCGAAGTCTGCGACACGTCCTCAAGATCAATTACCGGGACCATGTTACGAATATGGAAGTATATCGTCGCACCTACACACGGCCCCTCTCCGTGACCATCACCGAATGCCACTTTCATTTAGCTGGACACGTCTTATGCCTTCCTGAGCATCGGCTACTTAAGATGCCGATATTATGGCGGTCTGCACAAGGTGATCGAAAACAAGGATGACCAAAAATCACCTGGCGAAGAACCTTTATGGAAGACCTGCAAGCAGACAATATTCCATGGGACGAGGCCGTGGATCAAAGCTGTTGGAGAACGCTTGTCTCCCTATGCACCGAATGGTGCCGGTGGAATTAAGGTTAAGGTTATTAAGGTTAAGAATTAAGAAATGTAAATAGGGATGCACCGGTTGACCGGCCATAAATCGGAACCGGCCGGTCTTTGCTTATAATGCGCGATCGGCAACCGGACGGTTTTTTGTATTTTTTCCGTCCGATTTTTCCGGAAGTGTGCACAGAGGCGCCAGCAGAAAAAATACCACGCAGAGCAAGCTCACTGTTGGCGATGCACGATGAGATATTGGAAGAAAAATCTGAAGTGATTAAGGATACGGGCAGCCGTACAGCACTGGAAATGCAGAGCTACCTGTCTGAAACACAGATACCAAGAAGCGAACAGCCGTTGGTGTACTGGCGCACAAATAAGAGCCGCTTTCCTGCACTCGCTGAAGTTGCGCGAGTGTACCTGTCCGCGCCCTGCACAAGCGTAGACAGTGAACGTTTGTTCAGCTCAGCTTCTCACGTGTTGGATGAGAAACGAAACAGACTAACTTGTGACAAAGCTGAAATGCTTCTTTTTGTAAAGAAGAACTCGCATGCACTTTTGAAAAGCCAGAAGTAAACGTCAGTTCTGTAGGCTATAGGATTAATATTTTTTTATTTTACCTTAAAATTACATTATTTGTATTCACATTATAATACACATTAAGACTTAATGTGATTTAAAAAGCACCTGCCATAGTTAACATTTTGGAATAATTTATTTATATAGCCTACTTTGGTTTTATTTAGTTTCACTGGTAAATATCTTTTTTTCTTTACACCAAATTTAAAAACGAAAACAAATGCTGAATGCTGATTAAGTAACATCTTTGTTTGGAGTGTTGAATGTGTTTTGATTGTGTTGTTTGGATTGTGGAACTATGCAGTTGTTGCCTTTAAAATTACATGGTTACAGTTAATGTTTTCATTTAAGGCCAGTTTATAGTTTCAACCCAATTTAAAAACGAAAGCTAAATGCTTTTGTCAGTAGGCCTACCTATGTTTGTATTGAATGTAGCCTACTTACTGCGCAGTTACTGCTGTTAATTTCAGATGGTTACAGTTGTTGTTTTCAATAGCCAAAACCCAGTTTAGCCTGTTAAATACCAAATAAACATCTTGTTTATGTGTACTTTTATTCTTTCTTGTTTGTTGCTTGATAAAAAAAAATAAAAAACCGGAAATCGGTATCGGCCAGTTTGCTTGTAAAAAATCGGTATCGGAATCGGCCATGAAAAATCATGATCGTGCATCACTAAATGTAAATGTATAAAAAATTCTCATACACATTTTAAAGACCCCATTTTTATATATTTTTTTACTTTTTATTTAAAAGTATATTTGAAATGTTGTACTTAAAATTAATTTAATAAATACATTTAAATTTGGATAATTATATCTTTTGCTTATCACTTTGTACCTTTTCTACCTTACTAATAAATAAATAGTTATATGTACATTTTAAAAAAATTAAAAAATCTATTTTAAATAATTATAAGAATAATAGTAGTCCAAGGCACTCGAATCTTATTCAAAAAGTTTTAAAAAGCCTTTATTTCATCATGGCTATAAGTTTTAAAAACAGGTGACAAGTGCACACCTACGCGTTGCGGCTATTTTGCCTTCGTCAGGGTGTGAGTAGCAAACACAATGATAATTTAAATAATTATATTTAAGTCATATAATGCATAAAACTCACAGCAAATGCATGTGCTATTTGTAAATAAATTCAAAGCTAAATTAAAGAAACAGGCTGGATGGCAACTAAATGCTTGGTGCATTGGCCACTTGAAGTGTTGATGATCAAAAAGTTGTGTTTTGTAACATCTATTTTCATTTGCATTTAGCTTTGAAAAGTGCACTTGGTGAGAACATCGGGTTGAAGACCACAACGTTTAAGTGTCAGGTGCAGAACCAGAACCAGCACCAGCATTTTTGTGGCAGGGATACACAGAATGGCTTCAGATTGTGTGCTGGCGCCTGCAAAAAGAGGTAAAAGAGAAAAGAAGACAGATAAAAGAGAAGTGTAGAAAAAAAGAGAGAGGGCAGGCGGGGGTTTATCGGGCCAGTGGGTGGAGATCAATTTCCCAACAGCCTATCAGTCAAACAGCTCTACCCTATTCTGCTGATTGCACACTTTCAGCTCAAGTCAACCCATTTCCAACTTCCAAGTGTGTGCGTGTGTGCTGGGCACTCATAACTACAGGACTGCAGCGAGCGAGGATCTGTCACGATGCTTTATTTCCTGAGCTGGTTAGCCAAGAAAGGGACAGCGAGAGAGAAAGAGAGAGAGGGAGCTCTCAGGTGAGGGGAACCTAGTCCGCCGGCGTTCGCTCTGGGAGAGGGAGGTGGCAGAAAGCCGGTTGTGTCAATGCATTATGCATTAGAGTCTGTGCTCGACTGACAGCCCCTCTGCCGCCCTCGGCTCTAACAGGGCCGCCGCTAATCAAAGACGACACATCCGAATGTCCAGACACACACACACAGAAATTTACTAATCAAAAAGTGTATTTCCTAGAGGCTGTCTCCCAGGAGAAATCCGGCACGGAGAAATTGGAATAATTTATTAGCTTACAAGTTTTGGTTGACAGTTAGCCTGGGGCTATTTATCTCAGTAATAGAGAACGTCTCCAATGTGGCAAAATTGACCAAATCAAACAGCTTTGATCAGAAAATGAATCTGGCAAGCTTGTCTGTCTTCACGCACCCCTCGAGAAAAGCGGGAAACAAACAAACCAAAAAAAAAAAGAAGAAAAAAAAACCAAGGTAGACAGGGAGGGAGAGAGGCTATATAAAACAGATTCACACATTTCCAAGAGGAAAAACTGTCAGCGATGATAAACAATGAGTTAAATGCATTTTATGACAACAAATAATATAACACCAGGCCACAGTGGTGCCGTGACCCGGCTATATTTATTTCAACCTGTCATTTAGTTTGATTTGCTGAATCTCTCAAAAGTCTCATCAGAGGGCTATTTTTACACTTAATGGATGGCTTTAGTGAGCATAAAAACACTTTTGTCAGAAATTTGGTGTAGAAACTATTTTCAGGGTTTCTGAAGGTTTTATGAAGTTAAAATGTAAGATTTTTTTTTAAAGACAAAGTAAAGAAAATTTAAGGAACAAATTGAAACGAACACAATACGTCAATATTTTATCTAAGTGTAAAATGATCTTCACTACTTTTTAAATTAATTTTACAAAAAAAAAAATAGTTTAAGGCTTGAATACCTCTGCTCCCAACCACTAGAATATATGGAAATAACTTTTACTGTACCTTGTGATCAAACTGCAAAAAAGTGATGATGTTCTTTAGTATATTAGTCTTGTTTTCCGGTGCATATGTCTATTTTGTTCAGTTTCTCAGAAAATAAGTTAATATCTTCATGTTGCAACTCAAGTAATTCTTTGCATTGGAAAACGCCAAAAATACTGAGGAACAAATTAATTTGTGCATGAAACGTTTAATGCCATGACTTTATGAATTTGATACTTCCTGTTCTGATTTAAGACCTTTTTAAAGGGATAGTTTACCTTCAGTTGCTGGTCCCCATTGACTTGCATAGTGTTTTTTCCCCCATACTATGTAAGTCAATGGGGACCAGCAAATGAAGGCGAACTATACCTTTAAGGCTTTAATTTGTGGAAGGGCAAATTAAGACTTTTTAAGACCTGCAGAAACCCTACATCTTTTACTCAGAAATTGCTAGTAAATTGCACAAATAATTACAAAGATACATCAAGTAACACTGAATGAACTGTGAAATTTTGAAGTAGAAAGACTGAAATTGTATTTTCTTGTAAAACGTCCTCCAATAATCTTTGAAAAGTAATTTTTACAGTGTATACAAGCTTTTTTATAGTCTATTGATCGCAAATCTCTCACTACAAAGTATTAGTTTTGAAGTTTTGAATAAATATTAATACAGCCACACGTTTTAAAGGATGTCCATGAACTGTTCAGACAGAAAACAGCATGTGACAACCTTCAGACACGCACCACGGGCTTCACTTGTGAGGGACGCGTGGAGCAAAGGGGAACAAATTCGGGTCGAGCACCACAACAAACCGCCATGGCAACGGCTTTTGACAACATCACACCCAGCCTCTATACACAGCAGACAGACACGCTCATTTGCGCGGGAGATTGACGGTTCAAAGGGTCTTGAATTTGACACTGAAAAGGAACAAATATTCTCACATGTTGATCTAGTTTAATTAGAGCTGCGTGCTTTGATGCATGCTTGTCAGGGGCTGCTTGATGTTGCATCAAGTGAAGTTAAATGCATCTCACTCAAGATGACCACGCTCGCATCAACGGAAGAGAAGTTTGTGTAGGCCTACTGTTGGAATGCAACATTCAAACCACCTTCATGCAAGGACACTTCATCTGTGTTTGACATAGCTCACCTGCTCCTAACATAATTTGCTTTGAATGTGGAACAATATGAACTGTAATGTTCTATGATCACTCTTAATAGGTTCTTAAATGGTTTTTAGCTTTAGCCATTATTGATCATAATTGGAAATATTAACAAAATTCCTTATAGTTATCATATGTTGTATAAAGTTACAAAATTCTATTTTTACATACACTACCGTTCAAAAGTTTGGAGTTGTAAGACTTTTTAAATGATTTTGAAAGAATATGCTCACCAAGGCTACATTTATTTGATCAAAGATAAAGTAAAAACAGTAATATTGTGAAATAATATTACAATTTAAAATAACTGTTTTCTATTTGCATATATTTTAAGATATATTATATTTGTGTGATGCAAAGCTGAATTTTCAGCATCATTACTCCAGTCTTCAGAGTCACGTGATCCTTGAGAAATCATTCTAATATGCGGATTTGATGCTTTAAAAAACATTTCTTATGATTATCAATGTTGAAAACAGTTGTGCTGCTTTATATTTTATGGGGAAAAAAATGATACATTTTTTCAAGATTCCTGATGAATAGAAAATCTAAAAGAACATCATTCAATTAAATAGAAATCTTTTGTAACATTATAAATGTATTTACTGTCACTTTTCATCAAATTAATGTGTCTGTACTGTATAAAAGTATTAATTTCTTTCAAAAAATACAAATCTTACTGACTCCAAACTTTTTACTGGTACTTGTGCACTAAACCTGTTTATGAGTTCATTACAGGGCCCTCACGCCGCCAGCAGAGTGAAATTTTTCACCTCGTGCAGACTGCTTTTTAAACTACATTTGGACTTGTGCCGACAATTACCTCCTCAAAGTCTCTAAAGCACCAAAGCTCTGCCTAATTAGTATGCATTATCAATTAACGGCCTTAATAGGCGGCAGATTGATCACATCCCCGTTTCAGGGGCTGAACAGAGGCAAAAGCTGAATGAAAATTCCCTCTCTCACAAAGAGCAACTAAAATGGCCATGATATAGAACAACTCAACTAGTGCTGTAAACACTTCTGCAATAAAGTACATCAGGAACAACAACAGTAGGCCTACTACTACTACTACTAAAACAGTTATTATTAATAATAATTATAATAAACCATGCTGAAAAAATATCTTAAACCTGCCTAAAATGTTGTTTGCTGGTTTAGCTGGTCTTTCAGCTTGGCCAAACTGGTGCTCAGCTGGCTTTTGCTGGTCTACCAGATGGTGTTCCTGCCTGACCAGCTGAGATGTGCTCAAACCATCAAAACAGACCGGCCTGACCAGGGGAGAAAAAAGGCAAGTTTAAATGATAAATAAAAACAACAACAAAGCTAATAAAACATATATATATATAAAAAAACTAAAAATAAATAAAGCTAAAAATTATTAAATTCAACAAATGAAAATCGGTCTGAAATACTTCAATGAGAGCAGTATTAAACGCACACTCAACTAAAATCACGTTTGATCCAAAGTGCGGCCATTCATCAGCCAAATGAGCCTCATGTTTCCAGCATACATTCATTTTCAGGACATTGTTTAATTGTGCTGTTTTACATAAAAGTCGCTGAGTGGAGGAAGAGAGTGTGATTTTCACTTACTCTCACCAAACTGTGTCCTCGTTCATCACTCGAACCCATCAGAACTCTCATGGAGAGCCGCTTCCATTAGAAGAAACAACAAAATGGAGTTGCTGATGGCGTGTGGTGTTGGTGAAGATTGATTGACTGATGCATTGATGGAAACGATTCACAGAAGATCTGAAAGCCAAGGACAATAGAAATGTGACATTAAACATCCTCAAATTAAGCATGTCTGCAGAAAATACAAGAAACGGCTCTTTATTCATTTCTTTTCTGAATATTAAAAAATGACGCAGTTACAAAATATACATATAGCAGCATTATTCAAATGGCCCACTATAAAAAAATAATATGAATTCATAAATAAAACGCCTATATATTATTCTAAGCCTCCACATTTTATTTGCACAGGCCTCAAATCATAACCAAGTTTTCATAACCTATTTATATTTGATTAATTTTGGACTTATTTTTCATCTACACTCTGTGGCCTACATTATGCCACATAATATGCAGGTCAATATTGTGAGTTACTGAGATTGTCACTGGTCATTAAATTAAAGTTAGACAAATGATGCGCTTAGTGAACAAATTTCCAGCAAAACAACTTTGGTCACCAGTTGAACCATTTTTAGTTTGGAACAGGGATGCATTTTAAGCTAGACTGCTCATTTTTATCATATCAAGCATCCTTATTTGTCATTGACCTATCATATTTACTGTAATATTTACAAACTTTTGTTTTCTGTACAGGTTCTGTTTGAAGGTGCTTTAATGTAAAAGAGCCTTGCCAGTCTACCTCCACCGCCCTGTTCGAGCTTGCAAAGTTTTAATCGGTATAAATTAATGCATTAAATTGTTTGCTTATTTGAATAAACACCGAGTCCCTACCTTAAATTTGTTTACTTGCTGCCTGAAATTGGTAAGATAAAAGTTACAACCTGCAGTGATAAGTTGATTACACTTTTTGACCTCTTTGAATATAACTGTGATGATGAAAGTCAACTTGATATTCTGAAAATCTCATATAATCAGGTCGAAATGAGAGAAATTACTGTGACAATTTAAAAAGTGATTGAAACAAGGATATTATAACAATGAAAACATTACATGGGTGTGTGTGTGTGCGAGAGAGAGAGAGAGAAAGAGAGGGAGAGAGAGAGAGACGACAACGTTTAGGAGAGCAAACATTTTCAAGGTCATCCGGTGAACTGGAACGAGCTCAGAGAGATGCATGGCGAAAACGGCGCGTTTTGACACAAGCGCGAGGTTTGATTAAAAGGTAAAGTAATGGGTTTAAACACACGCCACGCGCGTGGCGCGCCAGACTCTGTTGGCTTTTCGCAAATTACTTAACGGTGCAGTGATGGAAATAAGATTGTAATGTTTGGTAATGGAAAAGAAAGCCCCATATTCTTTTTCTGGCCTTCTTGTTTTCTGACATACACAAAATAAATTACCCAGGCTAATAGGCATGGCGCGTGGATTTTTTTCCCCGCACCTTCTGAGGGAATTCAAACGTGCTCCTAGCGGTTTCATTTTACATTCGTTATCTCACGCAATATTGGTTGAAATGATGAAACATCAAACACCTAATGTAACATTAACAGTACTGACTGCTGAGATAAATAGCTCACACAAAAAAGCCCCAAAAGTAACTCAACCTTGAACATAGTGCCTCTGCTGCCTGCGCGCGCCTGCATGGCCTTAAATATGCCTAATAGTAAAAAACCAGGGGCAAGAAAACAGCCGTCACAAACTACAACAAATGGGGGACTGCAAAACACAAACAAAGATGATTTAAAGTGGTACACAAAAACGTGCACATATTAGTTAACACAAACCACAACTAATCATGCATCTCTGCGCAAGGGAACGGTGTCGTGCAGACCGGCAAAACCTCCCAAGCCCGCACACTATCAACCTTCTGCTCTAGCCCTGCAGGAATAGGCATGCAAAATATGCAAATGCATGACTTTGCATGCATTTTGGCTATTTATTAGACTTATGTGCGGGGAACACCGGAGAAGCAAAAACCTGCATGTCGTAGGGGAGACTGGGGCTAATTGTCACACCTTTTACTCCGGTAAATATTTCTCAGGCTCGGTTTATATTCGATGTCAGTGTATGTATATATATAGATACATATATCTTAGAGTGTAATCGTTGCTCTGGAGAAGAAAAAAACAGTTAAAGTTAATGTTATACAGTTTTTATTAAACACATGCTGCTCTTTTCCAGTGCATGTTGTCACATATGGATAAGTTGTCACAATGCGTCCTTAAATAAATGGATTTTAATAAGTTTTAAGCTCAACATGATTAATGAGACCGCAAAGATATAGAGTAACAAAAATAACATTATTTTGCCCAACATATATTGGAATTATTAAAAATGACTAAATGTTAAACTTTTTACAATATACCTTCATTATGTAGCTGATCTCTCTCTCTCTCTCTCTCTCTCTTTGAGTGAACGTTTTATAGTGTGGTTTTATAGTGGCTTTTACCCAGCTAACGGAAAACATTCTCAAAACGTTCTGGAAAGGTTATCTTTAAAGTTATGAACAAAACATTCTTCCTGTAACGTTAACAGAACTTTTGTTTAAAAATGTTCTGGTCTTTAATAATGTTATCAAAACGTTAGCACAAAAACATTATTTATGAAATGTTTGAGTTGGATGTTTGTCTTGTTTCGGAATGTTTAGAGGACATTCAAAAGGTTTCTACAATGTTTGCAAACTTATACAATGGAATATTGAATCATTTCTTATCTTACTGCTATATACCTTCCATAACCAACTAAAAAATATTTTTTAAACATTAAATTATCAGAGCGAAATATCGTTTTCATAACTTAATGGGAACATACGCAAAACGTTCTTATAGGCTACATATTTTTGTTAGCTGGTAAATCGTTACAAAAAATATGGTGTAAGAAATCGTATAATAGTATGTATAAAAATGATAAGACACCGACATGGATTGGAGTTTTGACGCAAAACCTTATAGGCCTCGTTCGATTTTTTTAAACTGGTCACCACCTTGACCAGAACACCCATCAAGTGCTTCCGCACAGCGTTCGAGGCTTCAGCGGGTGATAGCGCCATTAAAGAGCGATCAGAATATAGCAATTAAGCTGACATTACACTCGCCCAGCGCTGTCCATAGGTGTCCACCGTTTACCCGGGAACCACCTCCTCTTAATTGCCTCCTAATTCGGCGTGTCAGATCCGTGTTTCCCCGCTGTCCCGCCCGGTGGTCGCGTGTGTCTTTCCGTTCTCAACTCCGAGGCGTTACTCAAGTCAATGACACAAGGCAAATTGCGTTTAATAAATGAGCTTAATGGATCACGCGATTGGATTGTGAGCGCAATGCTTCCTCTGGTTAGGCAAAACATTTATATCCAGTTCTAAGTGTTTCCCGCGCGTTTTAAACCCGCGCAGACGAACTGTGTCTCTCACTTACGATTTAAACTCGTTATAAAACAGGTCAGACAAATTCAAGAGCATGAAAAGTGATTTAGGCTAATCAGGGGCACGACAATGTCAGTTTAAACTCGCTTCAGTCGAACCAACTCCGTTTAATCACACATGACAGTAAAGTACTGAGATATGCAATACATAGCAAAGTTATGATGACACTTGTCCAATATGGCATATGGCAGTCATCGTCAAATGCAAGTAAAATGTCAAAGAGATGATGACACGTTCTCTCTCCCGCTCTCTCTCTCTTTTATGGCCTCGGCATGTTTGGTTGCGCAAAACAATCTCATCGGACATTATTGATGTTACAGATGTTGTGGTAATCAAATTATCGGTCTGTGAAGGGCCCCCCTCAGTCACCGGCGCGCTCCGTGATGAATTGCGGTAAAGGTCATCACGCGGCTCCGTTTTATTGGAAGTTTATATGGTAACGCTTGGATGAGCGGCTGTAGGCTGTAGCAATTCTCTCTCTGAGAGAGAGAGAGAGAGAGAGAGCGTATGTGTGTGTGTATGGGTGGTTATATTAGGAGTTTGGGAATATTATCTGCTTGCAAACTGTGTTCAAATGAAGCAAAGATAATAATAACCCACAAAGTTCATTATGCTGCCACATTAGCTATAACTATTTATAAAAGGAAAAATCTATTTATGCAACCACAGAAATATATCTATCTGTCTGTACATCTGTCATTCTATCTATCTATCTATCTATCCATCTATCCATCTGTCTATCCATCTATTTATCTGTGTTGGGGGACTGAATAAGTTCTTTTATAAAAAGATATGTAGTAGATAATGTGATGGATGGATGGATGGATAGATGGATAGATGGATGGATGGATGGATGGAAAACCCATTACGTTAACTTTTAATCAAACCCCGTGCTCGTGTCAAAACGCGCCGTTTTGACTATCTATCTATAAAAGAACTTATTCAATCCCCCAACACATGCACGCACCAATTTTTAAATTAAATTCAGGTACAATGAAAAAAGTAGCGATACTAAATAATTTCTCTATGGTAGCATCCTTAAGACACTAAGACACTACTGCATTTCGCTCCACAACAATGCAGCGAAAATAATGCATTGTAAAAAAGTAATGTCATGAAAGACTATGCAAATGTACTTCAGTTTATAGGCTACAGAAACAGACCGTTTTCTCCATTACATCTAACAAGAATGCTACCCGACAAATCAGCATGTTCAAAACAAGTAGACCTAAGTGCTACATAAACAATTTGGCTTGCTATTTTCATTCTTGCAATCAATTTAAATGCCTCAATTTTTCGCTACAACAGACATATTGTCCCGTGGACAGATCCTATATTCAAATACTCATTATATTATACACCTAATGGAATGTTACCAAATAATTCATCTTTTGAATCCTAAACAAAATGTCTCTCAGTAGGACACCTATAATCCCTAAAGGGGTACCAACACCTTTATTGGATTATCACGGATTACACCACATTAGGGTCCCACGTGGCCCCACACCAAAGGCCCGGCACCTCATCCATTGTGCGGCACCAGTCTCTCGCGCTGACACTCGGGGTTATTTGTTGTCACTCCGCGTACATTAATCCCGCCACAATTAGGTGTCAGCTCGCGCCGTTCTCTGTTTGATGATAGCCTTGGGCGGCTGCAGCGCTCGAGCCCTAATCAGCAGAGTAAACTCGCGCTATATTTCAATTTGGGGAGGCGCTCTTCCGCGCAGAGGGCCCCAGCACAGCAATAAATAAAGCACCTATTTACGCCACCATCACACAGAGACATCCAAATGCACTTACCACCGGCCCTCTCATCATGGCCCGCATTCAACAACAGCCATAAATCAGCGCTTTTCAAACGCAATGATTAGTGAAGCTATTTACACACACACACTGTGCTGAAAAAACTATATATACACTGCACACTACCCTTGCACATTGTAAATGGCCTCTTTTTTTTGTTTCCATAGGTCTGCACTATAGAGAGAAGGAAGGGAAAGTGAGTACAAGCAAGTGCATTTATTTTGAAACACCTCATATTTCAAAATCTCCTAAAATTTGACTTTAAAATTATTTTAATATTATACCTATAATATTTACTCTGAATTTTGTAACAATATATACCATGTTATCAATCTATCTATCTATCTATCTATCTATGCATCATCTAAGCATCTATCCATCCAAGTATCTGTCTATCATCTATCTATTCAAGTATCTATCTATCTATCCATCCATCCATCAATCAGTGTTGGGTGGTAACTGATTAAAAGTAATCTGGATTACATAATCAGATTCCAAATATGAAGTACTTGTAATTAGATTCAATTACATTTTTAAATGCTCGTAATCAGACTACAGTTAGTTTTTTATTGATTACTTGATTATATTTAATGTTTTTTAGTAAGTATTTTATTTTGATAAACGCGTTAGGTCAAAAGTAATCTACAAGTAATCAAAAAGTAATCTGATTATATCTATCTATCTATCTATCTATCTCTAATTTCATAGTGACACTATTTTGAAATCACCTGAAAATATACAAAAAGGTTCATCTTAATATTGTCTGAAGAAATCACCACAAACAAAGCTTTAGCAACAAAGCTAAATAATGAATCAGCATATTCAAAAAATGTATTTGTAGAAGTGAACAAATGTGACAAACATGTTGGAAAACAATGTGCATTCTAGCAATCAATTTAAACACCCCAACGTCTAATTTCGCCAGGAGGAGTCACATGGGGTGATTTCCCCTCTTCGAACGGATTACAAATATCTGATATTATGGTTAATCTGGCATTAGATATGCGGCACGAGGTGGGTCGAACAGCCCAAAACAGCGCTATTGAGATGTTAAGCAGTGCGTTCTGTCTCTTGTTTGAGTGTTAATTGGGTAAATGTAGTCCATTTGTGTAATCCCTCAGTTTCTCCTGATCTCTCATCGCTTTACTGCTCTGAACGGGAGTGGATCTGTGTGAAGTGGCGCCCGTAATCTCTATTCAAATATCTCCATATGACACAACTGCCCGCAATTAGAGCGCCATCACTCTCTATTTACATCCTTCATCCGGGATCCGTCAAGGGAGCGCAGGGGGCCAAACAAAGGAAACGCTTTTAAGTGTTCCATCCATGATTTTCCATGAGCTGCCTCTCAGTGTAATTCTCACGCAGGATCTAGAGGAGGATTAGGCCTGTTTCAAAATCTAGCAAGCTGCCTTCTTAGTGCTGCATTCATATCGTATCAAGTTTTTGACTAATAACAAACATTAATGCTTACAACATCAAAATCCATATTTATGAAAGCTATGATTTCTTTCACATGGCCATTGTAAAAGACCCAAAATGGCAGCGGCTCTAAAAGTTAAAGGTAGCAACCACTACACATTTAACCATTTTATTATGTCCACATTCTTATTGTATGCTTTCTGTGATTTTAACATTTTGCAAAAGCATATTAAATGTGAATTTATGTAGTTTTGCCACCAACAACAAATCTGCAACCACAGATCCTTTTTAGCATTAAAAGAGATGCTTAAGACAAATTAATAATAATAATAATAAAAAAAATGAAATCCAAACTCAAAAGCCTCAAAATATATAGACAAAACATATATAGGCAAAACCGAAGTCAATTTATTTGACAGTCTGGTGTTTGAATGTTGCCAAGTTAACAACACAATAATCTAATAAGTATAAAAACACATAATTATTAGGTAAATTCAATTATCAATCCAATCAAAAGTCAAATTTTTTTATTAGATTAAAATGCATTATATTTATAATAAATAATTTCTGACTTTGTCTGATATCTTGAACAGTACGGAAAACTGTTGCAATGTATTCTGCACTGAAATGTTTTTTTTTTTAAATATGTATTTACTCATATTAACTTTTGTAATAACTATGCAGTAGCTAGATCCTAATTTACTACAGTTTTATGCAAATAGCATATATATAATATTTTATTTCACATTTAATTCAATGTGTTACTTGATGTATTATTTCTAAAATTTACTAGCAATTTCTGAGTGAAAATTGTTTCAAAGTAAATACGACACCAATTTTTTTCAGTGTGGGATTTCCTTTTCTGTAAAGGATGAACATGGTTACATTTTAATTTGTCAGAAAGATACTATTTTAAAATAGCTCCCTCTGTAGTCATCTCACCAGTTTTTAGAACAGAGCCTAAATCTTGGATGAAGGGAGGGATGTGCACGGATGAAAAAAATGTCCCCTCTCTTAACAAAAGTGGCCAGAGCAGCCAATTGAGAAATGAGATGCGCATTTAAAAACCAGAGCCTCGCTGCGGAGGGGTACCTGCTCGCTTTGAGCCCTGCGGGTTAACTAATTGGGGTTGAACACACATGGGCGAGGAGTGGCACCGCAGCGCCTGGTGACGCTCTGCATCTGTGCGGCCAAGTTGCGTGTGCGTTTTGTCTTTTCTCCTTGCGGAAAGTCCATTGAGAAGGGGCGAGCGGGGGAGGATTCTTAAATGGTAAATTAGCATTCTGATGAGAGTGTGCGGGGCCCCTCAGAGAGTCAGGAAAAAGGGAGGGTGGCATTAATGACACCGCGCGCACTCCCGTGACATAATTTTCCACCGTAACCGGGCCCCTTCTCTCTTTCTCATCCCATCATCCCCACACGGTGCTAAAAAGACCCCGCTATAGACCCTCCATCCCGAGGGAATATGTGCCCTCGGTGCCTCTGGCCCCTGAAGAGTCTCAATACAAATAGCCAATTTGTAATACATATTGTGAGGAGGAGGCCGGCCTGGTTTTGTAAAGCAGTCCGGCAGCAGGATCTCATTTCCAACACTTCTCTCATGCTGTTTGCCGAGATTCACCTATCAATGGCGGCCGTGACTCGCACCTGCTCGCGAATTTGGTTTTAATTCGCTTTTCATGTGAGTACGAAGGGAAATGACTGGACTTTTAAGAGACCAATCAGACATGCACC
>NW_015630351.1:66231-82093 GCF_001515625.1 Sinocyclocheilus rhinocerous | reverse complement strand
CTGAGAGAGTCAGGAAAAAGGGAGGGTGGCATTAATGACACCGCGCGCACTCCCGTGACATAATTTTCCACCGTAACCGGGCCCCTTCTCTCTTTCTCATCCCATCATCCCCACACGGTGCTAAAAAGACCCCGCTATAGACCCTCCATCCCGAGGGAATATGTGCCCTCGGTGCCTCTGGCCCCTGAAGAGTCTCAATACAAATAGCCAATTTGTAATACATATTGTGAGGAGGAGGCCGGCCTGGTTTTGTAAAGCGGTCCGGCAGCAGGATCTCATTTCCAACACTTCTCTCATGCTGTTCGCCGAGATTCACCTATCAATGGCGACCGCGACTCGCACCTGCTCGCGAATTTGCTTTTAATTCGTTTTTCTTGTGAGTATACGAAGGGAAATGACCGGACTTTTAAGAGACCAATCAGACATACGCCTGTCATATGGGCCTACATACACTCTCATTTTGGCAAAATATGATTTTTCTTCTTCTTCATCTTTAAAAAAACATTGATTTCCACCATCAAAAACTAAAAATGTAGGGAATAACGTATGTGTGTTTTACAAGGTCTCTATTATGAGCTTAATTTCAAATGCATTTATGTGTTAGGACATTTTGTGGGATTTATTAGATTGAGAGAGATGCATTTTGGTGGCCGCATCTCTCCATTTTAAACATCTCATAAGTCAGGCTTTTACACAGAGCCTCTTGATTTGCAGGTTGATGGGGCGTTCTGATTGTTTGCAAAAGAGGAATTCATTTAAAAAGCCAAACCGTGGACAAAACGTAAATGGGCATTTCCATGCCTCCCGCAAGAGTGCTTTCTCTCTAAGAGAAGTATCAGGGCGGATTGAAAGAGGATGAGATGGGAAGAGGAAAGCTCTCGCTGATAAGAGCGTGGTGGTGGCGCGGGTCTGTATTAGCATTAGCGTGGAGAGCTGCATGCTGTTTAATGAGGAGTACTCAGGGTCTTTGTGAAGCTTTTGTGTCTCTAATGCTACTCTGCTTTGTCTGGAGGTGGATTTAGCCAGACCTTTATAGAGTAAAATTACAGCTGAATAAACCAATCAAACCCCGGGGCCCGGCCCCCTCTGTCAACAACTCATTCATTCATATTAACTGACTGTGAGCACTGGATTTGTGCATGCAAGTACTAGTAGTGGCTGAAGACCTTAATTCACTATTAGTTTATGCAAAAAGTTGAATATATTTGATATATTTATTTTAATGAAAAATAAATGAATAAAGAATATAAAATATATATAAAATATATATGATCTTATTAATATATATATTATATGAGATATAATATAAATTATTTATTTAAATATATATTTGCACACTTTAATGCATGTATGTATTTAATGCAGCATTTATGTAGTAGCTGCGTCATAATTCACTAGTGTTTTATGCATATAAATAAATACAAACAAAATATAAATATAAACTTTTCAAATAAATTATTTGAGTATTATGCATTATATACATGTGTTATATACATGTATTATATATATATACTATATGTCGCATATTGTTATATTTGTTAATGAGACAAACTAAAAATTACGTATATGCATACAAGAGAATAAATATGACGCACACAGTATATAAGACTCAAATTCACAAATATTTGCAGAAGTTAATAATTATTTGCAAAAAGTTATTATTATATATGAAAAAGTTATTATACGTAGTTGTTATATATATATGTGTGTGTGTGTGTGTGTATATATATAATTATAAGCCTTGTATTAAACTCAAACTGAATATGCAGCGTTGGTGATTAATACACTGGATTTTGTTTTTCTATTTTCAATTTTTCTGTAAGACATGTTAATGCACTGAGTGTTTTTTATGGCTAATTCAAACACTTGAGGGCTTTCACTGAGCAATTGGGGCTAATGAAGACACTATAGCCTTCACACTGAGCAACTACCATTACATATACAGCTTTTACTACGCAAACACCCAATCAAAGGCCGTGTGTGTGTGTGTTTGCGCGTTCTGTTAACCCGAATTCAGGAAACACCTGCAAAGAGGGTACTTAAACCTTAACGTGGAGGCAAAATGAAAGGGACGGCGGCTTTCAATGAGAATTTAATATGAAATGAAAACACCCTTTTTTATGACAACACATTCTATAAAACCCATTATCAGCCAATTACACAAACTCCCTCCTTTACTGAGCAGCTCAGCGCTGAATCAGGCTGTCGGTAGACGAGCCTGCGAACGATGATCGTGATTTTTTTTTTTTTTGACTAAAAATTAATTAGATTTCATTAAACATTCATAATGTGCCATAACAGCTTTTTTATTGTATATTAAATCAAATGAGATGACATACACAATTGCAGTCAGACGGCTATTTTGTGCTTAATTACTTTTTTCTTTTTCTTTGACTAAACTACATTTTTACATTTAGTGGTGCTTTGCCAGGGTGTTGCTAGGTGGTTTCTTCCTAAAAACTACTTACAGTACATTTAAAGGGATAGTTCACGTAAAAAATGAACAATTCTGTTAACAATTCTTCCAAACCTGTAGTACGTTCTTTCTTCTCTCAAACACACAAGAAGATATTATGAAATGCAATGAAAGTAAATATCCTTTCGTGTTTCACAGAAGAAAGAAAGTCATACAAGTTTGAAATGACACAAGGTGAGTAAATTATGACATCATTTTCATTTTTGGATGAATTATCCCTTTAAAACAACTTGAAATCTTGCTCAAGGATGCAATGGAGGCATTTTTCTAGTTAACAGAGCTTTAAAACCACATATACATTAATTGACAGATACAAGGTGACCTTTGACCCTGACTAAAATTCAAGACTGAGCTTGAGACCTTTCACTTTCCATCAAGAAATGCGCAAATATAACTAACACTGGCACAAATTCCCACAGATATCAACTATAGGAACTTTGAAAATCAAAAATTGGAGTCGATCACATTACATCATTCAGTCTTACTAAAAAACAACATACTGAATGCAAATACACAAGCTCTTGAATATTCTGCAAGTGCATTGATCCACTGTACATATTTAAAGTGGTTTCTTATGTTATTGCAGCAGTAACAAACCTTCATACTCAAAGTTGCGCTATAATTACCTGCAAATGCCTGTCCATTAAACAGTTTAAACTAACTTTTTAAGTTAAAACCGTAAAACTTAAAACATTGCTACCGTATTTTTTACGGTAAAATTCCGGCAACCACAGCTGCCGTTTTTTTACCGTAAATTTTACGGAATTTTTTTTACAGTGTAACTTGCTTAGCAAGATTCACTTCAAACAGTCACTCAGATATTACCTGAAAGTGAAAACTGATCATCGAATTCAACTGTTTATGGTAGGATAAGCGACAAACCATTGGAAGACAGTAGATATTTTCAGGAAACCTGTTTGGAAACAGTCATTAGTTTTGTAATTCTTTTCAATAAAAAGTTGAAAAATGACACATTTATATAGAATTACCTTCAAATGCTTGTGCATTAAACAGTTTAAACTAACTTTAAACACCTTGCATAGCTGTGAATAAGCAAATTAATGTGGCAGAAAACAGAATAAAGGGTGAGTAGATGTTGAGAAGAAAGATTTGACTTTAGTGTGTGTGAAGAAACTGTTCAAAAATCAATTTTTTCTTCCGTTATTACTTCAACAGCCTGTAATGACCGCAGGCAGAAATTACAATTAGCTGTTTCAATCCACAGACGAATCATCTATATATGAACGAAGGAAAAGAGGAAAACAAGACGACGAGGAAGACAGAAAGACAGAGAGACAGAGGGGAGAAAAATCAGTTGAAAATCAGAAAAGATGAATCTGTCTTTCTCGTCTAATGAGCGTCTGATTGAATACTTCAGAGGGAGAACATGCAGTCGTTTAAGTTCAGCTCCTCAAAGACGACCAAAAAAAATCTAATTACAATAAAACAGACATAACATAGCTGTGAAGCAGCCACTTACGGCTAATCATATCAATTACTGCGCCCGGGGCTCCTCAGAGACACAGAGTGATTGTTTGAAGAGAAAAATTGTATTTGGTGAGCCTGAGACACTCACTCACAGCAAACCATCCATTACTCTCCATTCACTTCCCTCTGCCTCTGCAATACACACACACACACAAGCGTAATCACAGAGAGGAATGTATAGGTTACTGCTGGAATTTATGCTGTCAAGCTGTTTAAATGTTTCGTAACTACTTAAATTGGATGTTAAATGATAATGAGAAATTTAGACGCATGAAAGGAGATACATTATTATTGTCTGATAAAGACGTAGATGTGATAAAGCCGCAGGTGTGTAAATGTTTTGCATTAAGCTCACAGAGATGCCTAGGCTTGCAAACCTTACTTTAAACCACTTTACTTAGCAATTTCTACTCTAAATAGACTATTTGTTCTCGCTTTTAAGTGAAGTTCCTTGTATAACACACATGCATTGAAGTACAAGAAACATACATATAGAGAGAGAAATCTACAGATGTACACACTGCTGTTTAAAAGTTTAGAGTTGGTAAGATTTTAAAGGGATAGTTCACCCAAAAATGAAAATTTGATGTTTATCTGCTTACCCCCAGGGCATCCAAGATGTAGGTGACTTTGTTTCTTCAGTAGAACACATTTGATGATTTTTAACTCCAACCGTTGCAGTTTATCAGTCGTATAATGCATGGCAATGGTAACAAAATCTATGAGAGTAAAAAAAACATGCACAGACAAATCCAAATTAAACCCTGCGGCTCGTGACGACACATTGATGTCCTAAGACACGAAACGATCGGTTTGTGCGAGAAACCGAACAGTATTTATATCATTTTTTACCTCTAATACACCACTATGTCCAACTGTCTTTGGGCGCGCGCGCACGGCATCCGATGCGTGAGGTGTGAACGCGCTCTGGTGTAGTTTACGCAAGCACCGGAAGTGATCTCTCGCGCGTATACGTCACTCATTGTTTACACAGTGCACAAACATTGTAGTTTACACATCAATGTATCGTCACGAGCCGCAGGGTTTAATTTGGATTTGTCTGTGCATGTTTTTTTTACTCTCATAAATGTTGTTACCATTGCCATGCATTATACGACTGATAGACTGCAACGGCTGGAGTTAAAAATCATCAAATGTGTTCTACTGAAGAAACAAAGTCACCTACATCTTGGATGCCCTGGGGGTAAGCAGATAAACATTAAATTTTCATTTTTGGGTGAACTATCCTTTTAATGTTTTTTAAGTTGCTTTTCTGCTAAAATCTCTTATGCTCACCAAGGCTGCATTTATTTGATCAAAAATATTATTACAATTTAAAATAGCTATTTTCTATTTGAATATATTTTAAAATGTAATTTATTCCTGTGATGCAAAGCTGAATTTTCAGCATCATTACTCCAGTGTCACCTTACGTCACCCCGCTCGTGACGTCTCGCTACTCCATTGGACTGATTTGACACGTGCTTCAGAACGCGGTCACGCAGGGGCATTCCCAAAGCGACTTCGACGCAGCGTCTCGTTCCCTTGGGGAACCATGGTTACATACGTAACCTAGAGATGCTTTCTTTAATTCAGTGACATTTTTGGTTTTACCAATCGCAGATTTAGCATCAGTGAATATTTAAGTTTGAATTTTCTTATAAGACATTTCATGAAAAACAACAAAGCAAATAACAATGTTTTAGAAATGCTGCAGCACTATTTGAAATGTCAAAAATAACTGCATGCAGGAGGTTATTTTTTAAGCCACATTAAATGCATAGATTTTTTTTTTGAGTGAAGTGTATTTTATTTGTTATATTTAGACAGGTTATGTAAATCCCTAATTAATCATCTTTTTTTCTCCGTCATAATATTATTATTTTCAATGTACAGCTGCTTCTTTACTTTGACTGAAGATGGATATTGTTTTAGCATAAAATGTGAACATACCTAATTCAGACCATTATGTCCAAAAAAAGTCTCAAATTTTCACATTCCAATTTTTCAGACACAAGTTATATTGCATGTGAACCTTGATGCCAAACACAGTGTGATTTTTTCCTCCAAGTAGTCAATATTTTACGCTGCCAACAGTGCTGAACATCAGGCATTAATGACTGAACAATAGGTCACACGTGCTCGTCCCTCCCAGCACTTCAGCCGCTCTTAAGTGTCTTTGTTAGAGCACAACAGATGCATTTGTAAACGCCTGTAGCAGTTTTAACCACACAGTTAATCAAGAGAGCTGCTTTCTTTTGTGTTTTTATTGTTTCTTGTTTTCTTTTGTTACAATATCTGCTGTCACGGAGCACTTAGTTTATTTCAGCATCTGAAATCCCTCCAGGCCTCTGCTAACAGGCGCAGGGCTTTTACTGCAAGCTTTTTCACCTCTTCTACTGAACTCCAGTCACTCCGCTCCAGTTTAATACTGCTGTGGGCCACATTTTGTGCTGTAAACTACTGAATGCCATGCATAAACAAGACTAAAATCCATTATGTTTTTTAACTTTATATGGCAGTGTATGGTGTTATGCATAAAAATAAATATTTGTTCTTTTCTCTTAAAGTGATAGTTCACCCAAAAATGAAAACTTGCATCATTTCCTCACGCACATGTTGTTTAAAATTGGTATGATTTCTCCAAAAAGTTCTATTTTAAAGAACAGTTTCTCAAAATATCTTCTTCTCAGTAATTATATAATACATTAGAATTCTTACATCAAAATAATTCACATTAAATTTAAAATTGTTACAAATTACTCTCTCTCACATTGAGCCAAACTCATATATCCTACTTTGTTCTGTGCAACACAAAAGGAGATATTTTGTAGAAAGTTCATGCTGCTCTTTGTCATGGTTATTAGAGTTAACTAAAACTACAAGCATAACATTTTTTTTAGTTACTTAAAATATACAATAACTGAAACTAAATAAAATATTAAAAAATACCTCAAACCTATTACATGTTTAGCTAGTTGCCAAGGAAACATTCTCATTGTTTAGTTTAACTTGAAGTACTAAACTAGCTAAAACTAAATAAATTAAAACTAACAAATAAAAATTAATAAAAACTGAAAAAAAATTAACAATAAAAAAAAAAACAACATTTCTGAACTGAAATTAAAATGAACAGAAAAAATAAAAACAAATTCACAATATAAAAAAAAACTGTAATAGTACATGTGATACTAAAATAACTCTGAAAAGCACCATAAAAGTGCATAATAATAATAAATATTATTTATGAGAAAATAAGCATTTTGAAATGTGCATTATAAAAGCTATATCAAGGCTTCTCATTCAGTCATACAGTATTCATATAGAATGACAGTCTGTGCTTGTATAACCTCATGGACATGCATAATGCTTTCAGTAAAGCCAGATAGGAACAAAGCATAAAACATTTAGATGATAAAACAAGTGCAAGAACGGAGAGATGAAGCAGAGGGAAAAAGAGAAGAGAAACAGCAGTTTTATCAGAGCATGTCAGCACATGTGTGTGTGTTTGTGACGCTGTCAGGAGATCGGAGACACGCTTGATAAGATTCGGTCTAATAGGAGCTGCTCCCCACGGTCGGGTCAGACAGCCGTTTCCAAAAGCTACCACACACACACACACCCGCGCTCGAACTCTTCCTCCTCCTCCTCCTCCGGCCCTGACAGACAGCATGAAAAGCTCAGATTAAGAAGCCCATCATGTTGCCCTGAGCTGCCCACCGAGAGACCACGAAATCAAGCTGTCAGAACAACAAGAGAGAGAGACAAAGAGAGAGAAAGCAAAGCCCCGACAGCGCCATAGAGAACCGGAGAGTTTGTTCAAGTGTCAAACATCGCATGTTTCTCTCAGTAAACCATTACTCTGCAGTACAAATGCACAGATATTCATGGCGATAAAGAACGCTAAAATGGAAAGTGAATTGAGAGAAGTCATAATTAATGTGACAGTGTAATTTGTGATTGAGCATGTGAATATCAGACATCTTTGTGTCGTCACACCTGTTCTATTCACATATAAGAGCTGACGTGATGAATCTTAGATCTGTCCTGCAGCCCTTACAAAGTTAAAATCAGCTTCTTCCAACATATAGTTACTAGAGTTATTGTTGCTATTATAGAAGCATTATAGATTAATGTGAGTTCTTTTAAACAGTCTGAGAAACGTTCAAAATCTCTCCTATTTTATTACTTTTTTAATATGTTACCACATATTTTATTCTAAAAATAAAATGTTTTGAAAGAAGTCTCTTAAGCTCAAAGCTGCATTTGCCAAATACAGCAAAAACCGTAATATTGTGAAATATTATTATTATTTACTATTTTAAATTACTATTTAAAATATATTTTCTATTTCAATATATTTTAAAAACGTAATTTATTCCTGAAAGAAGAAAGTCATATACACCTAGGATGCCTTGAGGGTGAGTAATTTATGGACTAATTTTAATTTTTTACTTTAATATTTCTATGGAATAATGTTTAAAAGAACAGCATTTATTTGACATATTGTGACATTTTGCAACATTATGTCTTTACTGTCACTTTTAAACAATTTAATGCATCCTTGATTAATTAAAGTATCAATTTCTTAACTCCAAATGTTTGAATGGTAGTGTATATGGCATTGCATATAACCCTTTATAAAGAAGAATGCTACTTAATTGTAATTAAACTGAGCTTTATATTGTATAAAAATGCAATAAAACTTAGAGGCCATGCTGTATTGTTAATATAATGACAGATAAAGGGTGAATTTAGGCCCAACACAATCATAAAAACAAAGAAAGAAAGATTTTCATGCATCTTTAAATTCCTGTTGACTTTGGCTTTCCTGAGAATGGGAACTGACTCACTGAGTAAAAAAGCAGGACGGCATCACAAAGCCCACGCAGAATATTCACGCCGTCAGTTACCATGGCAACACACGTACAACCACGCCACCCGAGCAACCTGCAACATCTCCAGGTTTAATTGAAAGCGCAGTGTTTACATTGGCCTAATTGGAGTCGAATCACGTCGCAACAGAGTTTAAAAATAATTACTGAGGCACCAGCCGAATGCCTTCAAATCCTCTGATTTTATCCATTTCTAACCTCAATAAATCTACTTTAATTGAGGAAAAACACGGCGTGCCATGTGTTTTGTCAGAACGCTGTGATCAACTCTGTATTTTGAACTAAAATTACAGCACTTCTGTTCAATAGCTAGTTAGTGTGACCTCTATTAATCTGAGTGAAACGGCTCCCAACTCACATACACTCGAGTTAGTTTGAACAGCTTTTAATTGTCATTACGAGTGGAGTTGCATGTTGCTGATGGACTGTAATGCTCTTGATTTTATTAACTAAACAGTACACAAGCAGGACTGCTGTTTACAGCACCATCTCACTCAGAACACACTCATTCAAACCTGTGATGCCCAAAAATGCTGTCTAGGTAGGCAGCTAACTATATCTTGGAACACAGACAATTTTTTTATTTTATTTTATTTTCTGATGTAATGATTTTTGTACAGGATGAAATGTTTTAAAGGTGCCATAGAATGCACTGATACAGTATTTTAAATTGTTCTCTGATATCTACATAGAAGGTATGTGGCTTAGGTAAGGGCAAAAAATCTCCAGAAACGGTTTTACATGTCCATTTACAACCCTAGAATTTGTCCCTAGAATGAAATGGTCTGTTTTTACCTTATTTGGAAGGGTCATGAATAATAATGTTGAGCTCTGCTCTGATTGGCTGTTTCACAGTGCGGCTCAATGTTGAGCTCTGCTCTGATTGGCTGTTTCACAGTGCAGCTCATTTCAGTAGCTCACACAGCAGGAAGGAAACACAGGGAAAATATATATTTCAACACTGTCTCTCGCAGTTATATCGTTGGGTAATGATACTGTATATAAAATGCCTTTTAATTTTAATTTTTTTATTTTAATACCTTTAAATGTATACCTTATTTCTATTAAGAGTACTATTACATGGTGGTTCATGGGGTCTTTTGGTTATCAATGTGTGTTTGTATAGAAGCTAGTGATACTTTCTGTGTGTGTAGGAGTGCTCAGGCTCAATGTTGATGCTGTGCTATATGTGTGGGCTGGGGTTGGACATATTGGCCCGAGGCAATAGATTGTGTAGTTGAAGCTCTTGTATTGGGTGTAGATTGATGTTGGAGGTGATTTGCTGTTGGGCTTTCGAAACGTTTTGCACTAAAGTTCATGTCTCCTAATACAGAGTAGCTACTCTCACACTCTCATACACTCCTTCACACACAACTTCCCCCACAATCAGTCTTAAATATATACTTTGAAAGGTGGGATAGACTATATGGTATTGGGTCTATAATACTTAGTATGATAATAAGCATGTAGCATTGACGGAAGTGTTCTCCATGTTTCTGAATACAGACACCAACCCATCCCTGCACAGCCTGGAACATAACATTTATTTCCATGATCTGTCATTTTTGCTATTATCCTCGATTGCTTCTTCACAATACCTGCAGAACATGGGCGGGAATATGCAAATGTTGGGGGCGTAACTATTAGTGATCCCGACTGTAACGTCACAGTCAGTGTTATGTTCTGATTCGCCTATTTTTCAGTGGTCTTTTGCATGCACGCAATTTACATAAGGAGGAGGAAACAATGGTGTTTGAGGCTCACGGCATGTCATTTCCATGTACAGAACTGTTATTATTCATCTATGCCAAGGTAAATACAGTTTTCTATTCTATGGCACCTTTAAAGGGAGCGAAACCAACTAATATCACAAAACATCACAGAAATCATATTGCTAAATCCATTGACACCATTGGCATATGATGTCATTCACGAACTGGCATTATATACAGTGGGTACGGAAAGTATTCAGACCCCCTTAAATTTTTCACTCTTGAATACGGAGTACACAAAAAAAAGTGTAACTTGATAAACAATTAAAACTAGAATTAGAAATTGATTAGAAAAAGCTAAATAAATAAATAAATAAATACTAGGAATGTGACATAGAAAGAAATTAGAACCTGGGGATCAGGGTTATTATAACTAAAACTAAAATTTAAACTAAAACCATAAAAAAAAAAAAAAGTTTATTACTTGAAATAAAACTTTATCAAATTTTTTAACATATTTAAAAAAACAATTTTTTCATTTAGTTTAACTTGATGTACTAAAATAACTGAAACTGAAATAAAAAACTATAAAACTATAGACAGGGGGGAAAAAAACTAATAAAAAAAAAGGCAAAAACCGCCAACAAAATTACTACATTTTTTACTGAAAATAAAAAGAAAACCGAAAATACAAAAATAAAAACTAATTCAAAATAGCAGTATCTCAATTATCATAATATAACATAAAAAAGACATTATCTGTGCAAAGTACAAAGTAAAAAAATTTCACACATTTTCTCAAAAAATAGCTGCATTTTTTCAAAACGTTTTTTTTTGCATTTCAATATTACGTTTTTTTTTTTTATGTGCTTAAGGGGCAGTATGTACTCAGCTGTCATCAACACCCTTTACCGTAATTACTTTTATAATATAGCACGGCATCTCATAACGTATCGGGTATTCATAATTTAGGTATCGTTAGTATGATCTATAATGATTACGCCATCAAATGACACAAATAAAAATCAGGCTGAGATGAAGCAGCAGCACACGTGAGATGAGCGCACGATGAGTGTTTTTCTCTCGGAGTGCATCTTAACGGCACACTGACATCTTAACAGCCTCCAGTGATGAAAGGAGATGGTGTTGAGTTCTCTCTCGCACGCTTCCCTTCCATAAAAATGCCAGCCGCACATCTGCGTGCACATCAGATCAACTCTGTGTGTGATAAACAATGCCATAATGCTCAATAAAGATGTGGCTTGTTGCTTGACAGAAAAGCCTCACACTGGCCATAAACTACAACTTCTCTTGCTTAATGGGCAAATGTACTGAAAATCTCTCGATGCACACTCTCAAACACACATACGCACATCAGCAGGGGCGAAAAAGCCCCTACGAAGTCTCTTAAGCTCAAAGCTGCATTTACTTGATAAAAATACAGCAAAAAACAGTAATATTGTGAAATATTATTACCATTTAAAATACCCGTTTTCTATATCTATATATTTTAAAATGTAATTTATTCCTGTGATGCAAAGCTGAATTTTCAGCATCATTACTCCAGTCTTCAGTGTCACATGATCCTTCAGAAATCATTCTAATATGCTGATTTGTAGGCCCCTACAGTCAGAAAGTATAGCCTTTGTTTATGGGATGGAATGTGTCTTTTATGGCTTTAACATTATGATTCATGTCCAAGCTATGGACTGACAGATTATGAGACAGGTGTTAAACACACATATTGGAGCTAGCTATTAATATTAAAGCTTACAGTTCTATCTTAGCCGGACATTAGTCATGATGCTCAGTTTGTACCTCTGTCTCAGTCTGTCTCACGTCAGCATGGCCTTCAGAGTCTGTCAGAAGTGATGCCCAGTCTGGAAAATAGCGGTGGTGTAAATATTAGGAATCGGACTGAACATTTAGGTGATTTTGTTCGTCTCAACATGCCATGTTCAGTTCTCTCTGGCAGAGAGGCATTGAATGAGCCTTCAAATGCACTGAATGTTGTTTTTTGTGGTGTCCAGGACGGCCTGCAATCGATACAATGTTAACTGAATCCTAACAAGGTATCTGGGATCTTCACTCTCATAATAAACATCCTCAAAAGAACTGCAATACATACCTGTTCCCCATACTTCATGCTGAACACTGCAAGAAAATATCAACTAAATGACAGTACATGAAACTCCTGACTGGCTCTCATCCAATCAGAGCAAGTGACAGTAGCTGGTTAGTTCTCTGACATCCTTTCAGTACATGATTAGTTTAGTTTCAATCAGCGGTCAGAGGTATTTATTCATAAATGTTCCCTCTTAAGAAACTTATTTTAGAGAGATATGTGTCAGGAACACATCAGAGGCAAAAAACAAATATTATACTGTACAGAAAGGTTTGATTCTTACTCTGTTCATTAGCAGCTTCATTTAAACCAGACGTCATGTGATCATATTACAATGACATCACAGTGAATCCATGTGGCACAAAACAAATCACAGTATAATATGATACAAATAAGAAAAACAAACAAGAACTACTTCTCAGTTTCCATATCGTTTTTTTTAATCACTGTAATTTTAAGCAAATGAAACTCCTGTCTGGAATAACACATAGTTTTGCAATTTTGCATGTTTTGGTCACACAAAGAGCAGACAGAGAAGGGCACATGCTAGTCAGCATCATGTCATCTGGGACATTTATCAAAATCTTACCAACAAATAAAAAGCTGTGCAAACTGTCAGCATTGAGCTCGAAAAGCCTTTCTGAATACAGTCAAATCTCACAGATTAGCAGAGAACATTAATGCGCCCGTAATGAAAGCAGAGACTTATGCAAAGCATATCTGGGGCATAAAGTCTCTTGAAATGAGAACAGATATGAAGCCATCTTTCTGTCATCTTTTCAAAACAATACAAATCCTCCCAAGTGTCATTATGACCCAGAGTGAGCTATATTTGAATACAGCACCTGTCCTGAGTGTGAAAGAGTGACGATGAGATTTGATCTCTTTCTAGGGGCCGCTGTTGGTCAGGGCCGTTTTAACCTGTCGCAGGAGCATAGAGCCCATGACTGTTTTCTCAGTGTTAATGGTGATCACAGCGTCAGGATCCTTCAGGACCACCGACACCAGGACCAGAGATCCAGAACTCACCGTCTTACCGGAAAACCTGGAAATACACGCAGAAAAATGGATTGGCTGGTTAGTTGGTGTTTCATCGGCATGCCAGCTTCATGGCGAGCAACGACTTTAAATAGTATAAAAGAGCAATTTAAGTTTTGATATATTTACAGTAGGAAATTTACAAAATATCTTCATGGAACATGATCTTTACTTAATGTCCTAATGATTTTTGGCATAAAAGAAAAATCTATAATTTTGACCCATACAATGTTTTTTTGGCTATTGCTACAAATATACCCCAGAGACTTAAGACTGGTTTGTTGGTCCAGGGTCACATATACAAGTACGTTTTTAAAGTTTGCTTCAGATAGAAAACCTAACATGGATTCAGGATTGATTTAAAATATCTTAAAACGTTTTTTCAACAGAGAAATATTAAACATTAAATCAATATAATTCATTCAAAATGGACACAATTTACTTAACAAATACCCTTAATATTATTGTGCACAATTCATCAGTTCATATTCCTCCAAAAATGACTCTTCTGAAGACGTAACCAATGAACTTGAAATTAATTACATGAAATGAACTGTGAATGAGATTTTTATAAACTAAATTAGAGAATAAATGAAAGGTGCCTTGCCACAATCAATACATTTGCAGTGTTCGCAGAGGATTTAATGGCTAATGATCTGAAAAGAAGGTGATAATGATAATAGTCAAACAGTTAGTGATAATATATTAAAGGTTTACACAATATTCTAGTATTTATTATTTTTGAACCATTGTCAAAAGAAACATAGATGAGACTCATATTTTTGGAAAACACACACACAAAAATAAAATATATATTAAAAAAACAGATAATTTTTGTTAATTGTGTAAGGTCAATACTATTTCATATGCCATAACTCATTAATATAAAATAAATATAATATAATATAATATATGAGCATAGGTTTACAGATTATATAAAAAAAGGTTTATAAACACTGTATAATGACAAATTATTGTTTGTGCGCTTACAGCAAAGTAAGATACTTTGCAAAATGAATATCAGATTTCCAAGAGTTGATAACAATGAATAAGTATGTAAATTAATACATTAAATATATTTAATAAAGTGCATAAATATGTGCCATACCCATATGTGAGCACTGGAGAGTGAAGGGGGAGATGTGTGTGAGTGGGTGGTGAACAGGCACGGCAGTCTATTATTTGGTCTGATTAAGAAGCTATTAGGGGCCAAGGGACACACTCCTGTCAATCACAGACTCGAACCCGGTAGCCTCTCACAGACAGGGAGCAAAGTGTGGGGGTGCGCACTAAATAGAGTGCAGAGGACTGGATCAACTTCAGTGGAGATGGAGTAAAGCATACTGAGCAATATTATGATTTTAATATAAGCTCCGCGGGAATTATTGTGTGATATCCATGTTGCAGTATTAAAGGCCATTCACACCAGTAGAGAAATGATTAAGCAAATAGAATAGTGATTTTCGTTGGTGATTCATTCTGCTTTGTCGTTTCACGTTAATATTTCAAACTAAGTATGCTTTACTTTTACATGTAGTCATTTAGGAGACACTTTTATCCAAAGAGATTATTTTGCAGTACATAAGTGGCAAGTGTAAGCTAGAGTCGTTCACAAGCAATGCAAACTTTCATTGGGATCTGCACAAATTTAGCATACCTAAAAGAACGCAAAACACGCTGCAATTTATGTGCTTTAAACAATAAGCTAAGAGACGCTGTTCAATATTCAAAATAAAAAAGATGTTGGGGCACAATGGAGTTGCTATATGCACAATAAAACACAATCCTGAGTGCCTCTTCGCTTAAATAAAGTGGCATCTCTCTGCTAGTAGATATAGTCAGATATTTAGTAGAAGTAGAGTGCTTAATGCTAATCAGATATTTTCATTTCAAGAACAAGGTGAAATAAATCAATGAAATAAAGTGAATAAAAAATAAATAAATAACATAAAAAAAAATACAAAACAAAATCTAAAATAAACAAAATTAAAGAAATAAAACTAAAAATGGAAAAATATAAACAAACAAACAAATAAAGGAAGAAAATGATAATTAAACCAAACAAATAATCTTCGTGGTAAAAATAAACAAAATTAAAGAAATAAAACAAACATTATATATATATATA
>NW_015630351.1:48205-65328 GCF_001515625.1 Sinocyclocheilus rhinocerous | reverse complement strand
AATAATATTCATGGTAAAAAAAAGTAAGTAATAATAATAAAAACATAAAAAATAAAAATGAATAAATGAATGGAAAATAAATAAATAAATACTCAATCTGCATGGTAAATAAATAACAAAATAAAATAGAAAACAAACAAATAAATGATAATTAAACCAAACAAATATATATATATATATATATATATCACCATGAAGATTATGTTTGTTTGAAGATTGTTATGTTTGAAAAATTCTAAAAGGCTTGCTAATGACACATTCTTCAAATAACTGTCTAAATAAGACAGTTTGACCATTTCTAATGGTATGAAAAAGCAGAATAGTTTACCCTCATATGCAAACTAAGGATAATAATTGGCCTCTATGAGTTATGTGCAGTGGTACAGCAGGGTGAACAGGTTTATTTTCACACAACTGGAACACTTTTTTGACCAAACATCTTGGAAAGGAACAATTGATTTTTAAAATGCAAAATAAAACCCACTACTAAAATGTAAATGGATGTGCTGTCACTGTCCTATAATGGTATGATGCAAGTAAATTAGAGTGAGCTATATTAATAATAGAGATGAACTGTACTAATGAACCGTTCCATAGCGCTGTGGGAGAATTCCTAGCGTCCAGTATCCCTGGTAACGTCACAGACTGGAAACACTAGTGAACGCACCACACATGGCTCCACTGACAGTGCAGACACGACCCTGTCCGACCTCTGCGCCCTTGTACCTCCTTCCTGTCTGTCTCTCCTTCCCTCTCTCACTGAGGGGGACCCACGTGCCTGATACACTGCCATCTGCCTCCCATTTACACAGCCTATTATACAACAATCAACCGTTTAGCACACACCCTCACACACGGGGACCCCATTTAGCACTGAGAAGCACACATACACCCCCCACCACCCTTCCCACCAGGAGGCCCCTCTTTTACTCCCAAACTCTCTGTCTCACGCACTCACACACACACAATGAGCACCATTTAGCCATGACAGCATGAGACACAAGGGCCGTCAGAGCTACTGCTAACCAACTGGAGAGGGCGTCACATCTGACAATCAGCACACACACACACACGATCACACACACAAATGTTACATGATAGACAGAACAATAGAATGATGAATAGAACGATAGATAGATAGATAGATAGAACAGATAGATGGATAGAATGACAGATAAAACGACAGACAGATTTATGAACAGACATATATAGATAGTTCACATATACAGACATTGCAGATGTAGTGCATTATATCTGTGCTGTCAGTGTGCTGCTGACACTCTGATCTCTCGCTCCCTGCGGCACTACTAATGGAGTCACTTTATAAGAGTCTTATTTACACACGCACTTAACACGGCCCTGAGGCACAGCCTATGTGTGTGATAGAACCCAAAGCCACTTCATTCACATGATTTTAGTGGTCTCTAAGCTTACATACACAAATATAGACAAACAAACAAGGTACAATTACAGCTGCAGGTCCTGATACTGGACAGTCATTCGGTTTAACTCTGTCTATCTGTCGCTCATTCTCACACAAAATAAACATTCACACACCCACAGCAGCTTTACTCAGTGTGTGTGTGTGTGTGTTGTATATGGTGTGGTTCAGGCTCTAAATGGGTCATTGGTATTCTGGTCTGTCACCACTGGGCCTCTGAACTGGATTAATTGAGGCTGTGGGAAGAAAAGCAAAGCAGTAGCCCAGTGCTGGCCAGCCGGACAGCTATCGATCCACACACACATACACACACACACACACACACACACTAACACTTGCTCCTAATCAGAGAGAGACAGAGAGAGACAGAGAGAGAGAGATTAAATGACTGTCGCCTCTTTATTCAACCTTAAAGACTGGACTAGTAAGATTCCTGTTCACACGCAACAGTTATCATTCACTTTCACAGATGGACCTTAACAGTGAAAGAAACATTGCTCAGGTCAAATTTATTTTAACGGGTCCGCATCACAGATTAGCAAAAGTGTTTATGTAAATGGATGAATGTCACAAAATAAATAAATAAAAATTATGTAAAAATAAATACATTCATAAAAAATAAACAAAAATACATTTTTAGTACATTTATATTTTTTTTGGGGAAATGTGCTTAATTATCCTGAACATGTCAATTAAAAAAAAACAAAAGTGGTATATATAACTAATAACTAATGTCCTAAAATGGCCTTTATATACTTTATGCAGAATATTTATTTTCTATTTTGAGGTGACATGTTTCCTTCAGATTTAGATCCTTAGTCCTATAGGATTGGCACTGGTCATTACTGACCCATAATGGTTAACCACTATTACTAAATTTCCTATTCACGTATCTGCAAAAGCCAGCATTCAGAAGCTAGTCATGAAAGCAAATGTTTTGCACTGGATGCACCATATGTTAAAGCCTTATTCTGCTATCTTGTTCCTCTGTGTCCTCAAATCTGCAGAGAGGGTTTTAGTCATCAATTGCCAAATGTCCGTGCCAAGTATGTTTGTGTGTGAGCGTGTGTGTCTGTTTTAAGAGTCCTCTGTACTAATAGAGGTTAATGCGAGTGACCAGATGACCAGCTGTCCCTCTCCAAAATGAAGGACAAGGTTCTCTCCTCTTCTCTGAAACAAATTCCACTCACACAGCTGCTAACTAACTAACACACAGAGGAGAAAAGAGCACATAAACTAAAGAGCATGCATGAAATATGATGTAAACGGACATGAAACAGTGTAGTAGAGCGGAGGACAGGAGACAGATATCACAAGGCTCTTCAAAAGCTAAATGCGATGACTCAGTGAAGACAGAAGTGAAGAACGTACTAAAAGGAACCAAAAAACCAAACCCTTGATGAACCTCAATCCACATTTTAAAGGAGATGTTGATCTACCTGTTGTCCAGCTATAGAGTCATTGCTAGTTTTACTAGATCTTAGTGCTGCGTTCGACACCATATCTCAACAAGACCAGATGAAACTTCTAAATTATCTAAGCTAACGGAGTGTGTTAAAAATGTAAAATATTGGATGACCAATACTTTTCTCCTATTAAATTCGGATAAGACCGAGCGGCTAGAGTCTTTACCAGGTCAAGAAAATATGATCATATTATCCTAATTTTACAGACTCTGCACTGGCTATACCTATTAAGTTCCGTATCAGTTACAAAATATTATTACTTGCCTACAAGGCCCATATATATATATATATGTGTGTGTGTGTGTGTGTGTGTGTATTAACGATTAAATAAAATATCAAATTAATATTATATATAAATGCAAAATTCAGCAGCTTTGTCAGTAAATAGCTGGTTAAAAGCAGCAGCCCTATTAAAGAAGCAATACTTCTATTCTCATGCATAATCTTTACAACTCTGTTTTTTTCGTTAACACTATGATACTTCTGTGCAATAAAAAGTTGATTAGTTGACTAGTTGTTGAGCTAACCCACCAACTAACATTAAACACATACAGAAGAAAAAGCCTTTTATATGTGATATGTCCACTGGTATGACTACTTATGACTGCTGTGATTTTGCTTGCTAAAATAACAAAACAAAACAACAACAGTGAGAATAGCTGTGATTCATTCGGTCTCTGTTTAGTAACAGAGAGGACAGGATGTTTTCCTTCTGTGATCTAGAGAAGGACAGGAACAGAGTCTCTGTTTTCCAAGCCCATTTAGAAGTGGCTCCCCTGGATTTCTTGCATTCTCCCACTGAAGCAGTGCTGCCCCCTGCTGCCAAACAGAAGAACTGCAACTCACAAACACCCACAATTCAATTAGTTCTACCAGATCAGTATTTACCATTTAACACAGAAAGTGCATGACTTTATGCGTAAATAGTTAATAATGGCTTGGAGAAGGCCTCTACAACAAAAGTATTCTACTAAAAAGGTGTCCAACGTGGAAATAGAAACCATATACTGAATCAGTTGGTGTTGGAGTTGCACATAAATGAGACAATGAAGGAATATACAGCCCTAAATAGAGATTTCTGGGTAAAAAGGACACCAGTTGGGACTGTGGGACAGAGAATCTCTATTTTACAGCCTAACACTGAGAAACCGCTCAAATGAAATGTGTATCTAATTATATTTATTTGTTGTCACCTGACTACATGAACCAGTTAAAATCTAAACTGCATTACAAAAATATTTCAAACCGAATAAAATCACAAAAATGCCACTATTAAACTTTACAGAAACAACTTAGTAAAAACTCACATTGGACATCTCAGTCATTTGTTTATGAGGGTAAGTGCCTCAGGTTTGTAGAGGAAGGATAAAGGAGAGTTTTTTTTCGGGATGTCTGTTAAGAAACAGCCGTGTGATTGATGACATGCTCTCATTTGCCCGATTGTGTATTCTAAATGAAATATAGGCCTTTTCCACAGACCTGCAGGCATTGATTTCCACTCAGCCTGTGTGCTGTGTGTCCTTGTGAGGAAGATTTTAATGCTTCTCAAGGGTGCTTTCATATTCGCTCATATTTTATAATTAAATTAGCCTGCATCAGAGACTGCCCCAAAGTCCAGACCAAACGTCACTGTGTTTGTGTGCATATATGAGACAGAGACAAATAAGTTTGTCTGTGTGTCAGCAAGAAGGCTGTGTGTGTGTGTGTGTGTGTATGAAAGTTCTGGCCGCTATAGTCCTTCACAAAGTCAGAAAGCTTTGTCCTATGGTAATTACTCCGCAAAATATAGATCTTTATAAATGTTCAGGAGACACATACAAGTACATGAATCCCGATGGCTAATTAGGGCCTTTAAAAACATTGCAAACTGCATTTTAGGAATAAAAACATTGTTTACTTTACTTTTATGAACCACTTTTCCTTTTGACGACATTCCCAAAAGTCTGTTTAGTCAGTTTTACACAACTTTTAGGGGCATTTTTCTTTTCAGCAGAACTGTTCCCAAAGTATAACTAAGTAAGACATAAATACAAATTTAAGTTTCTGAAGAGAAGCAGTTATTAAAATATAAAACTACAGGGCACTAGGAAAAAAGTGATAAAATACAACAGTAAAACTGAAAATGTAAAAGACCTAATTATTTCTAAGAAACAGGACATATGCTTTATTTTTACCTGTATATGTTCTCCTGACCGGATGGAATAACCCCTAGGTTGGCGACAGACACCACCTTTCTGTTTACTGATTGGCTGGATACGTTCTCTGGCGTCATGGTAATTGTTGCCGATGACTCGTTCATGCCCACCAGTTTACCTGAGCACAGAAATAAACATTAGTTTTACACTTTTGATAATCTAGCCTCTACAGAGGTATTCAATACACAGTTGAAAAATCACCAATTAGCACCTTATTGTATTTCTTTTATTATTATTTTATGTAAATTGTTCTGGGAGCTCAAATTGGATTCAAGCGTAGACGAGCCACATGAGCCACAAATTAATTTATATTATCGCATTGTTCAAAAGAGTGGGGTCTGTAAGATTTTTTTTTTATGTTTTCAAAAGTCTTATGCTCAGCAATCAAAAATAGTTAAAACAGTAATATTATGAAATATTATTTAGTCAATTACAGTTTTTAGTGTCTTATGATCCTTCAGAGATCATTCTAATATGCTGATTTGCTGCTCTAGAAACATTTCTTATCAATGTTTAAAAAAGTTGTGCTGCTTAATATTTTTGTGAAAACTGTGTGCATCCTTGTTGAATAAAGTTATTAATTTCTACTGACTACAAACTTTTGAACAACAATACGTATATACGGACTGTCATGCTAAAAAATAATGACAAAAAAGGTTCTGCATACAGCTTTTAGAAAAGTGTGCCACTTATTCGTGGAAAGACAAACCTAGCATGTATACGTGTGCTTTCTTTCATATTTAACGTTTGACGAGCGCACAAAGAAAGGTACTGGGAGTCAAAACAATCTCGGCTTTCGGTAAGAGCATGTGATATTTGTGGGCCTTGTTGGACCACTACACTTGATTAAGACTAAAACGAGCGGAGAAACACGGAGGCCGTGCAGGACATTAGCCAGAGATGGCGTGAATAAGCCTCGTCGAACGGTAACAAGCACATAAAAGCAGCACGCCGCTGCTCCTTAACAAGCTTCTTCAGGGAAACACACGCAGACAATATGGCTTAATGCGTCCAAACTGGACTAAATGAAAATGTTGTGTTTCACTTAAAAAACACAGACAGACTGGGTGCTTTTCTTTCCAAAAGGCACAAACTGCGGCCCACTTCAGCGTGGCTTTCAAACGGCACGAATGTGAGAGTGCACACAGTGATACGTGCAAACACACACAGAGACACACACACACGTGCTCTCTCTCGTTTAGGGGGCAAGGTTTTGAGAGTGCTCATTTAAAGTCTTAAATCTGTCCATTAGGCTCTATTGTAGAGAAAATGTGGAGTAAATGAATATAGCGCGGCTTATGCTAAAAGCCTTTGCCAGAGCAACCAATTAAGAATAAATGATTGGCTATAAAAAGTGCCTTACTTCCTGTTCCTCATCTGTAAATAGTGAGGCGGGAAGCACTCCCTTCGCTCATTAAAATGTGCGTGCACGCGTGTCGTCCTGAGTGAAGGTAAAGGCAGCTCTCTAAAAAGACAAGGCAGGAATCCATTGAGCGCAAATGAAAAATCAAACCCGCCGTTTCTTTCGCAGAGCGTCTGCTTCATTATGTCAGCCTAATGTTGGACCCTAAAGCAGAGAAAGGTATTTGAACAGGCCATGTGGATGTGTGTGTGCGTTCCCGAAAGGCATCCGAACAAGCCAGATGCACGTTAAACCAAGCTTTTCTCTTCTTGGCTTCCAATTTATTTGGTTTTCCCATGCTTGTGTTTGGTTTTATCAGCTGAAACGGTTTGTTGCGCAAATGAAGGGGGAACAGGAGTTTGATCAGGAATTTAAAGGTGAAGTGAGCATTTCTGTGTCACTAACAAAACACAAAAACTCAAAAATGACTGTTTCAAGCAGGTTTCCATTACCCAGTCATTGGTCAGACAAATAGATAGCTCCGCCCCAAATTGATATGATTGGTTGAGACACTGACTACGTCCAAAATCACATACTTCCCTACTACACTGAAAAAAACTTGGTATAGAAACAATTCTCACTCAAAAAATTATATACTCCAATAATCTTTGTTTTATGTACAACTTCGAAAAATCAGTTTTTACAGTGTATATAATAGGAATAAGAGGACACAAGACAATATTGCAAATGTAGTACATCCAGACTTATTCTTACTACACACATTCATACCAGTATTTTTTTTTTTCGTATGACTGAGATACTATTATCGTTTTTACTGTTTTGAACTAGTTTTTATTTTGATATTTTCTGTTTTCAGTTTAATTTTAGTTAAAGTTTTAGCAACTTTGTTGCGTGCTTTTGTCATTTTTAATTAAATTTGTGTTAATTTTATTAGTTTTAACATGTCTATATCGTTTTTATTAATTTTTATTGCAGTTTTAGTTATTTTAGTACATCGAGTTAAACTAAATGAAAATAAGAAATGTTGCCTTGGCAACTAGCTGAGATAAAATAAGTTACTTTTTTTTTATTTCAACGTACATTAAATTTTTAGTTTAAAAAAAAAGTGTGTTCCTTTTATGGTTTTAGTTTCACTTAACTATAATAACCCTGATTCATACTTTATAGTATATACTTTTTAACAGTCCCAAAGTAATTACTCATTCAGAATAGTATGATGAAAAATGTTCGTTGACAAGTTTTTTCCCCCATGACTAAGACGAGACGATAAGGTCAATAAACGATAACTGTGACTACATCAACATGCAATATCGTTGACGATAAAAGATGAGACTAAAATGTATTTTAAAAAAACTATACCAAATTTTCTTTTAATTTTCGTCAAAAAAAAAGAGACAAAATATTATTGCGGACTGCTGTACACGCCTCTACTAAACAAGCTTTCATGTGTGCGGTTGCCAGATATCAAGAGTTCAAATCCACAAATCAGAGCTTCTCTGTTAAAAAGATGCATTTTCTGCCTGGTGTTTTGCTTATTTTTTTGCAATCTGGCAACCATACGCATGAGCTCATTCTTCATTGCGGAAGCGCCGATGATGATCTGAAAACGATCTCCATGTGAGATGTTCAGCTCAAACGAAAGTGTCATTCAGCCAGTCTGTGTTCTGTCATGAGATCTCGACTATTTTGTTTGCGATTGTGGCTGCTGAATAAATGCACTTCCTTAACCGCTGTTGTTTAAATAGAGAAACATTGCAATTTGGAATTATTGGAATTCCTATTAGGAATTTTACTGTTAAAATATTTTTTGTTTGTTTTTGCCAGTTTTCATAATGTAAACAGAGTGAGTGCATATCTAAGTCTTTGATATTCATTTATATATTAAATAGCCTATAATAAATCTGTACACTAGATGAGGTAAAATAAACCATGTGTATGAGTATATGAGACTAAATATGATAGTAACTAAAAAGTACATTTGACACCAGGACTAAGACTAAGACTAATTTTAAAGACTAAGACTAAATTAAAAATGTCTGACAAAATTAACACTAATTCAGAAGAGGTATGGAAAATATGCGATTTTAGACAGACAGTAAACGGCATTTTGAAAAAATAAAAATAAACATTGGCTTAGGACAAGGTTAACAGCTAAGAGAGAAGGTGTAAAAAAAAAGTAAAATAAAAAGTCTGTTCATAAGAGAGCAGATGTAAAAAAAAAAAAAAAAAAGTGTTCATATCAATCAGTTTCTCGCAAAACAGTGCTTAAACACTTAGGACCCCCAGGGTCCTGTGGAGAACAGGTCAGACACATCCGGTCTAATTCTCCTTGGACAACTTGTGTCGGCCTTCAGCGGAGACACTAGCGGTGCACATGTGAAGTATACTATGCGTGTCAGATTTGCCTTTCTAAGATTTCTGCATCAGCAGTTATCTTCACAGGGACAGTTCGAAGAGCAGGGACAGTATTTCATGAGATATTTTGTGTGCGTTTAAATAACCACATTTAAATGTAAAGAGTTTTTCAACAGTTCATGCCTGTCACCAGCACTCAGCTTGTTCATCAACTAAACATCGCACACATTCAAAGTGGTGAAAAGAAGAGTGGTCAGCTCTGGAGTGTATGTATGTGTGACTATGTTAACAGATCACATGCACATGAGTTTTTCTAGGATGCACTGGTTAGGCTGGGCAATACATTGAATTTTAATGATAAATTAAGAAAATTAACATCAAATTAACAATTTCACAATTACTCTTTTTTTTATTTGCCCATCAAGTTTTCTAAAGATTATCATTAAACTAGCTTCATTATCCATCCTTGCTTGCTTCACAACTTGCATGACACTGTAAAGAACTAAGTGTTTTAATATTGTCTATGATCATCTTTTGAGTTTGTAAGTTCAATAAATTTCAGTGAATCAAACTGTCTGATTCAGTAAACCGGTTCAAAACTCTGATTCAAAACTTAGTTTGTATCAGTTCACAACTCTGGCATTTTTCAATGCACTATGTGCATTAAAAATAGGTATTCTTCTTTGTGTTCACTGACTAAAAAAACTTATCTAGATTTTGAGTGTTTTTTTTACTTTCATCATTCAAAATTCAACATTTTGAATCAGTTTAGTGGGAAAATGATGATTCCTCAGACTATTTCAGAGCGTAGGCTTAAAATGGCTTTCATATAAAATCACCCAGCCCTGTGTTCTTGAGGTTTTTGAGAGTCGTGTGTAGATGTTTTTGAAGATGAGACAGTGTTGTATTTTTGAGGTCTTTAAGTGTTATTTCTTAGTGTTTACAGCATCAGTATTGTGTTGTGTAAGTGCTAAGAGGTGTTTGTATTACCCTGCTCTTTGGTGAAGTCTGCTTCACTCATTGTGATGGGCAGCAGCAGCTCTCCTACCGCAGGCTGGATGGACACGCTGAATTCATCTTCTTTAGTACTGAAAGAAGAAAGAACAGCACCATAAGATCATCACACACCTGTCCATCTTTTTCTGTTTCTCTTCTAAATATACTCTACTGGTCAAAAGTTTGTGCTTGGCAAAAGAATTTAAGATAAATGAATACTTTTATTCAGCAAGGATGCATTAAATTGATCAAAACATTGTTTCTTGAGCAGATATTAGAATGATTTCTAAAGGATCATGTGGCACTGAAGACTGGAGTAATGATGCTGAAAATTCAGCTTTGTATTACAGAAATAAATTACATTTTAAAATATATTCAAATAGAAAACATTTATTTTAAACTGCAATAATATTTCACAATTTTACAGTTTTTACTGTATTTTTACTCAAATAAATGCAGCCTTGGTGAGCATAAGAGAATTCTAAAAACATTAAAATATCTAACCCTACATTTTTGAATGGTAGTACATCTATTAAATTTGGTACAATACAAAGTATTATAGTATATAAAATTGTATTTATGGTATTTATGGGCATTTTATGTCCACTTAAGTAATGCCTTCTTCAGCTCAGTAATGTGATATATTTGTACATTTCTGAGTGAGAAAAAAGACCAGGAATATGTACAAAGAAAGTAAATAGGGTCAATTCTGATGTCATGTTAACTAAATAACTGATGTGATAAAGCCATAAAACATTTCAGGGAAGTTGTAACAGTGCTTCACAGTTTTTAAACAAGTAAAAACATTTTACATCAGAGAAACACTGAAACACAATCTATTTTGTTTTCGGACCCTCCTCTCATCCCAAAAGAGTAAAAGAATAAAGTTATTGATTGTCAGGTTTGCCAATTTACTTTGTAAGTAGCCAATTAGCTGAGAAACAGAACTGTTATAACCATCCCACTGGATCAATCATCACTGATCCACCAACAGAGAGAGACGAAAGACGGAGAGAAAGAAAGAGGGAAAGAGAAGGACGAGAGTCATTTCTATTTTCATATTTGTATTGATTAGCATCATCACTGTTTGTGGCCTGCAATAGGAAAGATGACTGTCAGGTACTCCGATAAAGACTGAAATCTGACATTAAAGTCCCATCATGAAGAGCGGCAGGCTGGGAAATAGGAAGCCAATAAGGAGTGAATCCAGGAGTGGGAGAACAGGGGCACCATGGAGATCATGGGATGAGGGGAAACAGGCTTGAAAAAGATTCAGAGACCAAACAATCGGGCTAGGGATCAACGTGCAGAGTAAATCCAGGTATTTCTTTCTAATACAGCATAATCTCTTGACGTAGCCGCAATAGAGAGTGGCCGAATCCCTCCTTAAACCAACTCCATGAGCTCGGCTTTCATCCAGGGCCACAGACACGTGTGCAGGCCTGACCTGCGCCCACTCGTCTCCATGTCATTGAACTCACATTGGCTCCATTAGCACACATAATCTACCGGTCGCCTGCTCACTCCCTCTCTTCAGCTCGGCTGTTTATGGTGATGTTATTCACGCCTGGCTATTTCACTGTATCGATCACAAAAGCCTCCAGCGTAATCGAAAAAAGAAAAAACAATTACAAGCTTTGTGGAGAAGTGTAATCACTCTAAATTAGATTATTAAAAAAATGTAATGCATATTATTACCATTCACATGATTCGGAAACGTATTGAAAAGGGGAACAATTAATTTGGTCTTATTTCGCCCAGTGTAAGGATAATGAACAATATTAATTTAATCTGTATAATGACATGCTAGCGCTATCATAACGTGCACGCATTGTGAGTGTGTATTAATTTTTTTTGCTGAATGTTGTTTTTTGAGGAAAGCGAACACCATCGTGCCTAGTTCTTAGATGTGTCAGAGTGACCTGATCTAAGGGTTGTAGTGCTACTAAACCATAATGACTCGAGGTAAGCATGAAAATTGTAAGGGACTTAACGATTCTGGCTCCTCTTAACAATGTTTGCTGTATATGATATACAGTGTGCAGTGAACAGTTACCACAGCTGGAAGTTTGCAGCTTGTGTGGAGTCATTGAAGTCTACGCCCATGGACACTGTTACTGACGCCTGCGGCTCCAAACGCTCTGAAGAGAGAGAGAAAGATGTGTCAGCATGCTGTGTGAACAATCAAAACTTTCAATCTAATCTAATTCTATAGAGAAAGATGCAAAATTCAAAGCAACATCAAAGGAAGGAAAGAAAGCTGAAGTAAGGATGGACAGAAAGTATGAAAGTTGAACTAAAGGAAGTAAATAAGGAAGGAAGGAAGGAAGAAAGAAAGGAAGGAAAGATGGAAAGAAGTCAGGATAGGACAAATGGAGAAATGGAACAGAAAGAAGTTAAGATAGACAGAAGAAAGACAGTAAGGAGGGCTGGAAGAATGGAAGGAAGAAAAAATGAGAAAAGGAAATAAAGAAGGAAGGAAGGACAAACTGAAGGAAGTAAAGATGGAAAGAAGCAAGAAAGGATGGAAGGCCAGAAGGAAGACAGTTAGGAGGAAGGCCGAAGAATGAAATGAAGAGATAACATAATAAAGCAAGAAAAAAAGAAAAGAAGGAGGGAAGGTAGAAAAGTACAAAAGAATGAACAAAGGAAAAAAACTTAAGTAAAGGAAGAAAGTAGGGAAGACCAGAAGGAAGAAAGTAAAGAAGGTCAGAGGGAAGAAAGTAAGGAAAACTGAAAGGAAGAAATAATGGAATAAAGGAAGTAGGCAAGAAAAAGCTAAATGAAAGAAGAAAGGAAGGAAGGATAACTGAAAGGAAGAAAGGAAAGAAGGAAGGATGGAAGGGAAAAAAACAAGAGAGAAAGTGCTGAACTCTGAATGTGCAGCACAGTCTAAAAAAGAAGCTTGATCTATTCTTCTCCCTTCCAGCCATGAAATTCATCTTTGTGATGCTTTAACAACACAAGCATGGTTCAATTTAATGTTATAAAACCCAAACCTGTCCTGTGAATGACTAAAACTGTTTTGTGACAGAGAAAGAGAGAAACAGACAGAGAGAAAACATAGGGAATGCGAGTGTGTGTTTGTGTTGTGCACCACTGTGAGCTGCGTGTCTGATGAGAGGACCTCTGCTAATCGATACACAGGCAGAAATCATATCAGCTGCATTAATACAGGCTGAAGGAGGGAGAATGTGAAAGTGTGTGTGCTGGAGAAGTCTCAGCTGGACAGTCTGATTAATAACTAATATTTATGAATGTCTAAAACAGCTGTATTCTATATTATTAAACACTTTCAAAATAATTGGGTGACCTTCTTGAATTTTACAAAATAATTTTAACAGATTTGAAGTTTACATGACAATCAGAGAAAGAAAAATTCAACTACAGGGTGAAAATAGGATGGCAAAATCCCTGACTGGATGAGTAAAATTAATAATAAGAAGAAATAACCAATGTATGTATGCATGTATAAATAAACAAATAAATAAATAAATGATAATATTAACACCAAAGTATGAAATAATAATAATAATAATGTACAACAACAATTATAATTGAAATAAATAAATGAACTTAATGTAAAAAACATCCATAATTAAAATAAATACTTAATGTAAAAAAACAACAACAATTAAAACAAATCACTAAACACTTATTGTAACAAAAACAACTATATTCAAAATAAATAAATAAATAAATACATACTTGATGTAAAAAAATAATTAATAAACAAACAAGCAAACATTCATTGTAAAAAAATTACTACAATAAAATTTTTTTAAATGCATACAATACCCAATGTAAATAAATAAACACCCAATGTAAAAACAACTATAATTAAAATAAATATAAAATAAATTACTGCCCAATAAAACAATAAGTATACCCAAAGTAAAAACAACAACTATGATTAAAAGGAATTAAAAATAAATAAATGTGAAGGTAAATAAGTAGTAGTTGCCAAATAGGTGTTGATATTGATAAACATGGCTGTTCATATTTTGATGTGCTCACAGTTGTGCCAATTTCACAATTCCAACTCATCTTTCAGAAACAAGCAACAGCAAGAAAATCCTGTTCTTCATGCTATGACCCCTTTGCATTACACATTCACAACTAGTCCTGTTAAACTCCATTTATTGACGTGTTAAGCTCACCAATAGCGTTAAAGCGGTGGATGTTTTGTCCGGTGGAACTCTTCTCAGAGATGTGGATGTTCTCCAGGGCTTGGTCAGTACTGTTGCTTAGCGTCAGCTGCAGGGATACCATGCTGTTGCCATAGATACAGGGCTGCCGGGTGAAGCGGTACTGGGCTGACAGACCTTTACCCGTCATCCTGTGGAGCAGCTCATGGGAGGTTTCCGGCACAAACACAGGAGAACTCGCCTGCAGGGAGACACATACAGGCCAAGAAACGGCGTCAAACTGACAAGCAAGAAATACACAAAGATGGAGAAGAGAACACATGCAGTTAACAAAAAACGGAGTAGAAATGGAAAGAAATTTGTGGTGGTAAATAAGTAATAATTAAAACTATAGTTGTGTTGCATTATTCTTAAACATGTTGATCGAATTCTTTTTTGTCTGACAAATGGAAAATGAGAGGAAACGTATATGAAAACAGTCATTATTTTGGCAATTAATAAAAACAACCTTTTTTTTTTTTGGTCTGACCAATGGAAAATGTAAGGAAACCTGTATGAAAACAGTCATTATTTTGACAATTAATCAAAACTAATCCTTTTTTGTCTAACCAATGGAAAATGAGAGGAAACCTGTATGAAAACAGTCATTATTTTGGCAATTAATCAAAACTTTAAGACATAAAACACGTGTAAAATGTCAGTGTTCACATAAAACATACAAAAACACCTATTTGCACACAGACAGACAAGAAAAAGAAAAAAGAAAAAAAAAAGCAGTGCATAAAGAGCCACCATCAGCCCATTTCCTCCTCTTAATAAGCCACCTTTTAACTTTTCATCTTAATGCAAAATCTCTGAGACACAGATGAAGATGATAGAGAGGCATAAACAGTATAAACACATTAGGGAAACCTTAGTAAAACTCCTATAATGTTAGAGTAATGCTGCAATGCTCTTAATGCTGTCTTAGGTAATTTATAATATAAGCAGAATGGAAACAGAGCTAGTTTTGTACTTTTTCTGAAGAAGATATGAGTGTTTCTACAACACATCTGTGCTAAAGTTACCATCACAATGCTAGGGTCAGTGCGTTGTGGTTGGTAAGGTGTTCTGAGTGGTTGCTAGGTGGCTGCACAAACAATGTGGGAGGAATTACGTGCCAAAGATAAATAATCAAGGTCAGGGTTTTGTGTAAATCATAAATCATGAGCAATAGTGATAATGATTGCTTGCCTTAGCTTAAAAAATGTATATATATATATATATATTTAATTAAACATTAAATGTTCTTTAACTAAAATATAACTCCAAGACATCGTGAACTTGGATTTAAATTTGCTTTTATAAATGCTCATTACTGACTTGTTTATCATTTCTAACCCATTCCAACAAAGGTTTCCAAGACAATCACAAATCATCCTCGAAATTTCAAACAAAACTTATAGATAACATTACCATGGTGAAATTTAAAACATCACAATACACAACAAGTTATAAAAACCCATCAACAAAGACGCAGTGACAAAACAACTGGTCCAGCAAGTGACCGTACTGTCAGCTCTGTAAAACCACTCCTGAGACATTTATCACCATAATGTTATGAGCCATAATTAGAGCTTTAATTATCAATATAAAACTAAGGTCGCACAACTATACTGGAATCAACTATATTGGTTTAGTATATAAAATGTACCCAAAATTGATAAACAATATACAGTAAAAACAGCAATATTGTGAAATATTATTACAATTTAAAACAATCGTTTTCTCTTTGAATATATTTTTAAATACAATTTATTCCTGTGACGCAAAGCTGAATTTTCAGCATCATTACTCCAGTCTTCAATGTCACATGATCCTTCAGAAATCCTTCTAATACGCCGATTTGCTGCTCAAGAAACGTTGAAAACAGTTGAGTCGCTTAATATTTTTGTGCAAACCATTTATTTCAGGATTCTTTGATGAATAGAAAGTTCAAAAGAACATATTTTATTTGAAATAGAAATCTGTCACTTTTGATCAGTTGAATGCATCCTTGCTATTTCTTTAAAAAGAAATCTTTCCAACCCCAAACTTTTGAACGGTAGTGTATAATACTGACCATATCAGTTCTCAGCCATATCAAAAATAATCATCTGCAATCAAATCAGCAAAAATGGTGCATCTCTGATTTACACTAGTTTGCTTCAACAATATCACCGTAATGGTCCAAAGAAAAGAAAGGCCAAGCGTCATGCCTGAATTGTGTCCTGTGACACCGGCTGCCATCGATATGACGAGTGTGACGTCTCAATGCATTACTCCTGACTCTCTGGATTCTCTCTAGCTTGTGTGACAGCAGAACAGATCGGCGGCTGATGGCAGTTTTCTGGCTCTACACGGCACTCCTAAACACCTGGACAGGGATGACATTTCTGGCTGCAATTTATTTGTTGGCTGCGGCTCGGTCTTCAACACCAGTAAGCCCTCCGAGCTATGGATTCCATCTACAACCCAACACTGGAGTTTTTTCATAGAGTAATGAGAGTTGTTATAAAAGCTAAAAATAGTGCAATGGAATTAAACTGAAAATGTGCAAAGAAAAATGGCATCCTTTCATATTCTGAAAGTACCTCAAAGCTCCGTTTGTGGACTGGTAATGTTTTCACTGCTCAGTTCTGAATGCTTTAACATTGTTAATACATACTAACACAACAACACAAGGCCAAATCAACACATGTTTTGTTTTGATTTTGCAGAAAAAATCTGCAGAATTCAAGGAAATGGAATTAACTATGGTAAAATCCATTAAATACAGCTGAAAATAAAACTATATATTCATATTAACAGCTAAAAACAGTATCAAATTATGTAATTTAATTTATATTTTTATTATTAAACATAATATTAAAGGGGTCATATGATGTTGCTAAAAGAACATTATTTTGTGTATTTGGTGTAATGAAATGTGTTTATGTGGTTTAAGCACTTTTTTTTCCACATACTGTACATTATTGTTTCTACCTTATACGCCCCGCCTTTCTGAAACGCATCGATTTTTACAAAGCTCATCGGTCTGAAAAGCGAGGTGTGCTGTGATTGGCCAGCTATCCAGTGCGTTGTGATTGGCCGAATACCTCAAGCGTGAGACGGAAATGTTACGCCCCTTACCATACTGTG
>NW_015630351.1:45959-47718 GCF_001515625.1 Sinocyclocheilus rhinocerous | reverse complement strand
TGAGGAACGGCCGGTGGGCTTGAGAACGGCGCGGCCGGCGGATTCGATGAAGGAGCGGCTGGCGGGCTTGCGGCAAACACATGTGACGACCCCGGGCTGTCACCTTCACATATCCCAGCATCCTCTCTGTCCAGCTGCCGCCCAATTCTGCTGACAGATGCAAAACCCATCCGCTGGCCGGGATAAAGAGGGAGAGAGAGAAAGAAACGAGAGGAGGGAAAAGAAGGATAAACGGAGGACGGGAGGACATATAGCAGACAGAATTAAAAATCTATTTTCTATTGCTGTTTGAAATCTAATTCATTTGTTTATGAGACTGTCCGTAAGAGAAAAATATAATTTGGCGAGGTGTGTGAGCACATTGATCCTGTCAGATGTTAAAAGTCACCGTGATTAATATTGAAGGCTGTGAAATAAATGTAAAGGAATCTGAGTGAGTTTCTTTTGTGTTGCGAAACTCTGTGTACAAAAGAGCAAACGTCTAACACTGTGTTTTGTGACATTTTTGGGGGGGTAACGGATCAGTCAAAAGAACTAAAATTGAAATCACAATATGGCTCAGTACGCTTTTCAAATCTCAAAAGATTGAGACTGAATTAAACAAGTATTTAGCCTGTTGGGTGTTTCAGATTGAAGCGCATCACTGTGTTCATTTACACATGAGCAGCTCATGATCCGGTGCTTTTAGCATCTCAAAGCAACTCGATTCACAGTAAATACTGCAAACTCCATGTGCTAAAAATCCATTTAGGAATTAAACATGCCAGGTTCACTTTATTTTCACATTAGCATTATTCTATAAAAATTTTTTTGTTAACAGATTACAGAATTTCAACAGAATTGTAATGAAAAGCTAAGTAAACTTACTGTCAAATAAACACAGAAACAAAGGTCTCAACAGGTTTGCGCCAAAATAAAAGCTTGAGGGTTTAACTCTTGAGTAAAGTATAAAATAAAAAAAATAAAAAAAATAAAATAATTAAGATAAATCATGGAATATTCACTTTATTTTACAGTGTAGATGTATTACAATAATTATGTATACAATAATGTATAAATAAAGATGTATACAATACTGTATTACAATATTACAATTAATATTATTATTATATTCTAATTGTTTGTCTTCCTAAACACATCAGTGTGAATGTGATGTGGACTGAAACACTATCACAACTAAAAAGGGGTTTGAGTCTGTGTGATTTTAGCAGTTTATATTAATATTTAGAATTTTGAAATTTGAGATATTTTTATATTTTGTTTTAATTTTAAATGCAGTTTAGTTATTTTGTTGTGTATTTTTGTCATGTTAAAGGGTTAGTTTATCCCAAAATGAAAATTCTGTCATTACTTACCCTCATGTCGTTCAAAACCCGTAAGACGATCGTTCATCTTCGGAACACAAATTAAGATATTTTTGATGGAATCTGAGAGCTCTCTGACCCTCTCATAGACAGCAACGCAATTGAAATGTTCCCAGACAGAAACGTAGCAATGACATCGGTAAAACAGTCCATGTGACATCAGTGGCTCAACTTCAATTTTGCGAAGCTACGAGAAATACTTTTTGTGCGCAAAGAAAACAAAAATTACAATTTATTTAACAATTCTTCTCCCCCGAGTTACGTCTTCTGCCATTTTGGAGAGTACCCAAGAACGTAGTTGGCGTTGTTTACGTTAGGGGGAAAGTGCGTGCATGAACGTAATCGGCATAATCGGCATTGTTTACACTTAGGGTAAAGCGTGCGTATGCGTTGTG
>NW_015630351.1:26909-45908 GCF_001515625.1 Sinocyclocheilus rhinocerous | reverse complement strand
AAAGCTTGCGTATGTGTTGTGATCCTCTCCAAAATGGCGGAAGACAGTAACTCGGGGGAAAGAATTGTTGAATAAAGTCGTCATTTTTGTTTTCTTTGCGCACAAAAAGTATTCTCGTAGCTTCGCAAAAATGAAGTTGAGCCACCGATGTCACATGGACTGTTTTACCTATGTCCTTGCTACGTTTCTGGACCTGGGAATATTATGGTTGTATTGCTGTCTACGGAGGGTCATTTAAATATATATTTATATAAATCTAACCAATGACCCCCCCAAAAAGTCAAAGATCCACCCAACCATATTCTCAAAAAATCCTGTGGGAAACACTAAACCATGTACTTCAAACACACAACCAAATGTCTTATAGTGCACAAAAAAACAAGCTAAACATGTCCAATGTATAGCACATGTGATTGACAGCGCGAGTCGGCGTCTCCACGTGCGTTTCTACTTTGCTGCTGAGTCATAATGAGGACGGCACTGAACGTGCTCCGAGAAGAACGGGGTCACCGTGGCAACGCCGGCCGGCTGATGGGCACAAAATGAACAAATTATGACGCGGCCCCCAGATTGTGATGGGGTCAAACGCCCCCCACCCCGCACTCAGCCCGCGCTCGCCCTTGTTCGCCCCCCGCTCGCCCTACACTGACAGTTCAATTTCCCTCCGACGCCCCGCGTTCGGCCCCCATTCGCCCCGCGCTAATTATGAATGAAAAGTTATCAGCCGGCTCCCCCGGCGCACGCTTAAACAGTATTTCAGAGCAGATCCGCACGTCAAAATGTTATTAGAAACGGGAGGAGCCGAGGCAGATAGTTCGCACGCTGACCCCAGATCGGCTAAATACCGCTGCTAACCGTCCCAGAATGCATCGGAGTGTCTCTCTATTTCACACACCGTTATTTCATCTGTACCCGTGCCGGCCAAAGTCACACACACACACGCACAGCCGTGTCATATGAATATATTTTCATACATCTGCATGCACGTGGCTGAGAAAGACCAGCTGTGTGACGTGACACGCTATAATGAATGCCCGCGTTTGAATGCATGTATGTGCGAGAGAGAGAGATGAGGTTTATCCACCGTGACTAAGATTATAGCGGCCTGTAATGTATTTATGCATAGCATTGACTTTAAATAAGCCCTTTCTCTTTCTCTCAATCTCACCCTTTATTTCAGCTCTGATTAGCCTGCCCGCCGAGGCTCGTGGGTAGTATTCTAATGACCTGTGCCTAACAGCTTCTAGCTGCGCAGCGGCCCGGGCCTGACGAGCCTGTCAATCAAAGCAGCAGCGCTGACACCCGCCCAACGCGCCGATACAGGTCACCGGGGCAACCCTGCAGTGATGGACAGGAGGAGAATAGGAATTCTGACAGATGGAGGTTGGAACCTATAGGAAGTTTAAAAGTTTTCGCAGACTAAGGGATATCAAGGATCGTGTGTTATCAGCAATCATAGTTCAACCTAGAGAAGCATAAGAGACTTCTTTACTTAATGTCACCAAGCATTTGAATGGTAGTGTTGCTAGCTATATTGTATCTGAAATGCCAGTTACTCAGTGTTAGCATTTATTAACTTTTGCTTGTGCTTACTATGTAAAAATGTATTCAATTCTTCTTTCAACACAAAATATCACTATCTATGCAATGTTAGCAATGTCTTTACAAACATACGCAAGCTTAAAAACACCACAAAATATTACAAACACTAAGATCAAGGTCCAGATCCCACTAAGAATCTTTTGGTTGAAATATGACAGCAGTGCAGGTCTATAAACGTGTGTATAGTGTGTGTGTGTTATTGTCGGGGGGTGTCTGTGGGCCGCTGGGATATTACAGTTCATGTGTCAATCCTAAAAGAGGCAGACACAGATAGTATTTGAGAAGAAATGACCACACATGCTTCATTCATCTCTTACTGACATCTCTCCCTCTCTCTCGCTCTCTTGACATCCCTTCTCTCCCTGACACAGGACTCTCACGGGAGAGGAAGGAGCCGTCATACTGCAAAAGGTCAACAATTACATACGCTGACAACACACACACACATGCTGGACGCACACAGGAGGAGAAGAAAGAGGGAAGACATTGAAAAACCAATCTATAATACAACAGCACAAAGAAACAAAGAACATAGAAGACTTCTAGATGGACACAAACAAAAGACCGGAGAGGAAATGATAAAAAGGAAGAGGCTTCTACAGGATAATGTACAGTCAGCCGGACGTTAGCACAAAGTAAACCCAAAAAGCATCAATATATAGCTAAATATATAGTTTAGCAGTCATTTTATACAATCAACTCAACTCATAGTATTCTAGATAGCCTTATTATAACATCAACAGAGTCAAATGAACACACACACACACACCTACCTGTAAGGCAGATGCGGTCGGTGAGATCAAGAGCCCTTGCAGGTCGGACAGCAGATTAGGTGACAGGATGGAGCTTTTGGGTGTGGTGACCGGCACGGGCGAGACTGTCAAACAAAACAATAACAACAGCATTAAAACCCTCATCAGCTTGTAACACTCCAAAGAGAAAGGAAAACTTGAAATCGCATCATATGACCCCTTTAAGACTAGTTTTGTGCTCCAGGGTCACATATATGTATTAATACATTCATTGGTCCCGTTCCAAAACCTAGTGAGCTGCCTAACTAGACAGCATATTAAAGCATCTAAAGCTGTTCCAAACCATTTCTGAACCATCTGATTTGCTTTTTGTTATCGCCGACTTCATAGCTTTAACTGCCGCCTGTTTTGTTTAACACATTTTACTCGTTTTAACTGCATTCTGCAGATTTCCCTGCAAAAATCTGAACAGAAAATGAATATAAGGTACAGAACTTTGTCTAAATGTTAAGGTGTCATCATATGTATCCGTCACTGGTGAGCAAGCAAAATTATATTTATATATGATTACACATACACTTATATTTCAACACTGAAAAGTATCTAATCTAATTAAAGCACAAACTATTTCACTTAATTTTTGTGTGTATTTTGCGTTATTATTAGAGCATTCTAGAATGATTTTTCAGTAGCCTTTGTTCTGGAAGCATTTATCCAATTAATTTTTCACAAACTGATTTTACAAAAAGTCATCGTTTAAGAGGTATAAGCCATGAACCAAACCAACCAGACAGGAGGCAAATCAAAACATGATTCAGCAAAAAATTATTTGAAAATAAAAGGCCAGGGTACAAGACTGTACTTAACATACTTTAATGAAGGAATGAAGTACAATCCCATGCAGCATTGTGAACGACGACACAATCTAAAAAGATAGGGACTTATAACTATTGATTTAAAGTTGTTGCTTATACATATTTAAACAATGTATTTTAAATTTATTGCAAAATATGCATTATATATATATAAATATATATATATATATATATATATATATAATTATTTTAAGAGTGTAGGGAGACTGATCTATTATATAATTCGTAGTGCTTCATGAAAGTTGGAGGGTGGTAAAAAGTTATTTTGGTGGAGCTTTCTTTGCAGAATCATGGGTAATGAAGTTTTTCACAAGGAATTATGCTGTTAAACATGATTATTTAAAAAATAAATTGAAATAATGCAGGCTGATGGCTTCAACATCAATGATTGACAAGCTCATAGCTCAAAGTAGGTCTGTCTTTAAAGTTATACAAGTTATCGTTCAAAATCAATTCCCCTATGAAGAAAATGAATGGGATTTTTACTTCAGAAACCACTATGTAGACCGTAGGCAGGTCACTGGGGTTTGAAAAAGAACCATTATAAATCACAAAACAATAAAACCAAAATCATAACAAAATGAAAACTGCAAAACTGAAAGAAACTCAACTCACAGTCATCCAGATCAAGAAGAGACACTTCCTTCTTCTCAACCTTCTGAAAAGAAACATTGATGCCAGATGTTACACATACAGAATAATATGCAGCAAAACTTCACACTCTTTCACACTTCAAAACTTCACACTGTGTTTGTACTCCATTATTAGTATTACTCTAGTATCGTACTTCTCACCTTTATGACTGGTTTAGACTGGACAGGTTTAGGCTTTGTGTTTTTCTTTTGATCTGTTCCTGAGTCTGAATCTGAATCCAATTCTGATCCGGATTCAGAAGAACTCTCAGACGAGGAACTCTCAGAGCCTGATTCACTTTCGGATCTGGATTCAACCTTCACAGCATTCCCATTCTTCTGCTTCCTGTTTTAGTCACACACAGACACAGAAACAACTGAACTATTTGAGTTTACTAGCCAAATTAATAACTGCAAAATCAACCTACATCCAGTAAACACACTTCACTCCTAAATTTCATTTATAACCTTCATTTTAAGAGTTTCTTATGCACTAAACACTACAATCAATTATGTAAAAACATGTTTAAATCTTTATTCCTGGGCCATTTTTTGACAACCTAAAAAACTGGACATTACTAAAGAACATTTCAATATTCAAACATCAAAAGGGACGTCGTCTGGTAGAGAGAGCAAAAGAGAAAAGGCTGGTTAAATTAGCAGAGGGAACAATGTCTGTTTAATTGTGAGATGATTAGATGGATTAATTTGGCCTTTGGATTTCATTTGCTCAGAACAAGTGATACACACACACACACACACACACACACACACACAGGCCATCTAACTGAAGTGTGCACAGTTCAACGGCAGCATTAAAGCAGGTTGTGAGTGTGTATTAATGAGAGCATTTCACGGTAGTTAAGGATGTGGGCGAGAGCCTTAAATCATGCACAATAATGACAGAACAGCAAACAAAACAGGCAAAGAGTGTATCACATACACACACACGTGTGTGTGTGTCTATTAGCTGTTTAATTACCGCTTCTAATAAAGGCAGCAGGGTCAACTACAGAAACGTTTCATCACAACAATTAACAGTGCAAACTCTGTGTGTGGACTGGATAGAGAAAGTCATCATGTTTGTGTGTTTTTATGCCTTGCAAATGTAAACATTTAGGGTTATGTGATGAACTAAACATATTCTGCTGATTTGACACTTTTTACTAATGTTAGCAAAATTGCAAAAGGGACTTTTGATAACTTTGGAAGCATCTGTAAAAATGGGTTCAAAATCAAAAACTGATCAATAAATTATTTGCATTGGATGCCATTGATTTCTAAAACAAAATGTGCATTTATGAACTTACAGCTATTACTAAGTTGCATTACAGCTACTCAATTCACAGATATTTTTGTATTTTGAAACTTAGTGAGATTTAAAATTAGTGAGAATAAAAACCTTATTGTTGAGGCCTGGCGTGTGTGAGCGAGAGAAAGAGAGAGAGTGTGTGACTGTATGTGTGCATATGAACAGATGGAGGGGGAAATTATTGGTGCCACATTTTATTAGTCATTTTATGCTGCAGCATACACAATCACACAAACACACACACACACTGAACACACACATTATTTACCTCCTGCACATATTTAAAACCAAAGTTGTACATTGTGCATCCACTTGTGCACACACTTCAGCAAAACACACCCATATATGCGGTTATAATGACCAAAGTCAATCTCACATACCATCTGTCTATATATTTATGGCACATAAACACTTCAAAATAGCAATAGCATGTGATGCAAGTATAAAGCGCTGGAATTCAGACCACTTACTTTGTCAGTAGAGTTCAATGGGTGTTTAGCAAACATGCATGACCTCTAATGAATGTTTATGCCTATGTTATGCATGCATCTATTTAAATTAAGAATGCTGGGTTCGACATAAATATGAATGGGTGATTTCTAAAATACAATGCTGTTGAAAAGTTTGGTGTTGGTAAGACTTTTGAATGTTTTTAAATGTAGTCTCTTCTGCTCATGAGGACTGCATTTATTTAATCAAATACACAGTAAAACAGTAATATTGTGAAATATTATTACAATTCAAAATAAGTGGTTTCTATTTGAATATATTTTAAAATATAATTTATTTATGTGATGCAAATATGAATTTTCAGCATCGTTACTCCAGTCTTCAGTGTCACATGACCCTTCAGAAATCATTCTAATATGCTGATTTGGTGCTCAAGAAACATTTCTTATTTTTATCAATGTTGAAGACAGTTGTGCTGCTAAATATCTTCATGGAAATATATGTGATGCATATTTTAAAAACTGCAGGGAATTTATTTTGAAAGAATGAATGTGATTGGTCAGTGGGATACAGAGCAAGGTCATGATTGGTTAATTTAAATAAGGTCATTTACACTGAGTGAGATCATTACCTGTCTTTGCTGTCCAGTTTCTGCTGTTGTGGTTTTTTGTTTTTTAGAGTTTTCTTCTTTTCTGAGTCTGATTCACTGGAGCTCTTCTCCGATTGGCTGGAGCTGCTCTTGTTTGAATCATCGCTGTTCTCCTCGCTCTCAGACTCACTTACTGATTCTACATGGACACAAAAACAGGTTAAGACAAGCCTCAAATTTGCCAAAACACAAACCAAGCCAAAGCTCATGTTTTACCTTCACTGCTGCTGCTGCTACTGTCCTCACTATTGCTTCCCTCTTCCTCCTCCCCATCTTCTTCCTCTGAATCAGAGTAGAACTTCTCATTTGATTTGGCATGTTTGGATTTACTAAGTGCCGGTGCTCCAGTCTCTTTCACCTGCCAGAGTCACACATGAACAGGAAATGAGGTCATAATAATTTGAGACTTGGTAACATCACTGTCCTGTGAATGAACCGTACGCTAAGGCCATTTAAGTGTATAGATATAAGACATTTTTAACATTATCTTTAAAAACTAAATAAATACAAGGGAGTCTTACCGGTTCTACTACCTCCACATTTCTCACTGATTGGTCAGGAGCGACAGCCGGCCAATCAGAAAGCTCCAGGTATCCACTGGCCTGAGAATTGAGTGTATGAGAGAGTGTGCCAAGCTGAAACCGGTCTCGATCTGAAAAACAGACAAAAGAGGAGAACTGAGAGACAGGTGAGTAAATGTATGTTAATGCCATCAAATATGAGGTTTTAATATCAAAGCAACGCCTGCTAATTTGGCCATCCGCTAACACAAACATCAATTCAATGTTAAAACTTTTAAGTGAAGGTAATTCAAAAATTATAAAGTACAAGTATAAATAAATGGATAAATAAAATGTATAAATATAAAATAAAAAATAAAACATTAGCATTTACTGGAATTGCCATATGATTCTGCTTTCTAAACACTGGTATCATGAGATTAATCACAAATTATTATATTCTATTAACAGAAAAATCAAGCGTCAACTTAAATATTTAGTAAATATTTTCCAGATAATATGAAAAATAACTTTAAATTTTTTTTTTTCACTTTAAATAGATTATTAATATAACAATATTAATTATAATATTTAATATTACATTATGGATGTAATCAGGGATATAATAATAAATATTATGGCTGCAATATAACAAAGAGTGAAAAATTTAAGGGGGTCTGAATACTTTCCGTACCCACTGTATATATATACGACAATATATCTATTGTAATCTACTCCAATCTAATCTAATAAATATTCAGCTGCCTTTATAGTGTCATCATAAATCTGGCATAAAAAGTTTGAAAACAAACCGTACTGTGTTGAACAAGCAGCTATGCAAAACTAATAAACTAAGATCTTCTAGTTTATGCCTCCAACCTCCAATCTAATCTAATAAATATTCAGCTGCCTTTATAGTGTCATCATAAATCTGGCATAAAAAGTTTGAAAACAAATCGTACTGTGTTGAACAAGCAGATATTCAAAAGTTTTGCTATGCAAAACTAATAAACTAAGATCTTCTAGTTTATGCCTCCAACTCTGGGTATTACTGTACTTCTTTGTCATAATAAACAAAAAAAGCAATAAGTGTCTGCACAGGCCTTCAGGAGACCTGCTGGGTAATTGACATTAAACTGGCAGAAATGCCACGGCATTCAGGTCTGCCCGTGTGCCCTTCTCACAATATGCCGGGTGCGTCCCGTAATAACCAAGGTATATGAACGCATAATCACTCTGGCTCTGCAGAATATAAACATGAGCGAAAAACGCCACCGCACACGGCGGATCTAAACCACAAATATTAAAAATGACAGCAGTAGTTAAATGTCTCGCAAATGTTATAGGGTAAATTTATGCCGCATTAATGAAATAAAGACTAATGGCTGTATATTTCAGTATACTAATTTATTTTAATCTATAGTAACCATGGGGACAATCATGAAATCATTGTATTAAAGCAAATTAGAGCAAGAAACAGGAGCACAGATTTGAGATCAGTAAATTATCAATGCGCCCGTTTGGACTATTGATGAGTTTTTCAGCTAAAGCCTGACGATTCGCCTTCACCGCAGAGATCATATGTCACAACCTGCATCTTCACGTGACTTAAAAAAAACACACACAAAGACGTGTCGCTTTGAGTTTCATCACAGCGAAGCATAATCAGCCCTTACAAACTTTATTACCTCCTATTAAGGGCGGGACACGCTTTACCAAGCACCGAGAACGATACTCAGCACAACAAAAATTACCCCCAGCGACAGCCGTCATCAATCACACAGAGCGCATCCTTCACGCTAAACCCAAATCCATCCATCCGTCCATCCATGTATCTACAAGAGCAAATGAGTAACACCCTTTTCCTGCACGAGGGCATAATTACTCCCGTTTAATTGCAGGTGCAGTGCATGATCGTACAGGAGGTAGTAGTAAATCAACGTGTGGGCGTGTGTGCGGGGCGGACGGGACGCCCAGATTCGACTGTCTGTTATCAAATTATGCAGAATTCTACAATTCAATTCTGCACGGGAGGAATAGAAGGCAAAGCCTACAAATCCATGCTGCTAATCCGGAGAAAAAAAGCCCAGTTCAGAGGCGGGAAAAAATAACTGTGTGCCGTTTGATAGAATCGGTTGCAGAGTATTTCTGCGTGCTGTATTGATGTTTACGGGTTAGACCTGCCGTCATGGCCTGCAGGGATGAATTCCCATGACAGTGTTGTGTGTTTCAGTTCTGAAGCCCTGCTGGAATGGAATAATGTGATGAAATAAGAGAAACGTGTGAGAAATCGATGTCAGCAGAACTCTTGAGTTCGTATAGATGTGGTCGCGTCATTTAGAATGAGAGCATGACGGTAAACTGACGGCTTTGGATTTTTTTAACTGCTCTAGCTGTTTTATCATGCAACAAAGCTTTAAATGTGAGTGATACGGCCTAGAGGTTACCGATCTGCGGTGGTAACTGAAAAGTTGTAGGTTTGAATCTTGCACAGAATGATTTCAGGCATCCCACATCTTATGACCACTGAATTTCCATGACTTGTAAAATCATATTCATTCATATTATAAATTATATTCACTACAGATATTTAAATTACTCTTTATGAGTAATACACTAATATTGGCACCCTTGGTAAATATGAGCAAAGCCGGCTGTGAAAATAAATCTGCATCGTTTTATCATTTGATCTTTCATTTAAAAAAAAATCCCTAAATTCTAACCTTTCATTGAAGTAAAACAATTGAAATTGGGGGGAAACTCACATTATGAAACAAATGTTTTTCTCCAATGCATGTTGGCCCCAATTATTGGCACCTCTAGAAATTCTTATGAGTAAAATATCTCTGAAGTATATTCCCATTCATATTTTCTTTTTTTTTTAGCACACCAGGGTGACTAGGAGCATGACAGGATTATAAATATGAGGAACACAAACGCCAAATTCCCTTAATCATCCATCACAAGGAGTAAAACCAAAGAATATAGTTCTGGTGTGCAGAACAAGATTGTAGAGCTTCACAAAATAGAAAGTGGCTGTAAGAGCGAAAGCATTGAAAATCCTCATTTTCACCATCAGGGCAATAATTAAGAAGTTCCAATCAACTAAAGATGTTACAAATCTGCCTGGAAGAAGATGTGTGTCTAAATCGTCCTAATGCACGGTGAGGGGAGTTTGGTTCACAGCTGGATAATTGCAGAGATTAGTTGAGTCTTGGGGTCAGAAAGCCTAAAAAAAATATCAAACAGCCCCTATATCATCACATGTTGTTTGGGAGGGTTTCAAGAAAAATCCTCCTCGCTCATCCAAAAACAAACTCCAGCATATTCAGTTGTCAGACACGACTGGAACTTCAAACGGGACTGGCTTCTAAGGTCAGATGAAACTAAAAAAAAAGAGCTTTTTGGCAGCAAAACCCATCTGCCCTGGCCAACCCAGTTCTCTGACCTGAACCCTATAGAAAATGAGTGGGGTGAACTGAAGACAAGAAGCACCAACATGGAGCTGGGAATCTGAAGGATCTGAAGGAATGGTCTCTGATCTCTTGTCAGGTGTTCTCCAAACTCATCAGGCATTATAGGAGAAAACTCAGAGCTGTTTTCTTGGGAAAAGGACGCTGCAATAATTGAGTGCCAATAATTGTGGCCAACGTGAACCAGAGAAAAACGTTTATTTCATAATGAGATTTTCCCCCCACTTTCCATTGTTTTACTTCAACGATAGGTTAGAACTTTGTGAATTATTCGTGGAGGGCACTGTATTTACTATAGAAATTTAAATGACTTTTCAAGGTTTTTACCTTTGAAGGCAGACTGCAGGACAGGAGCCGGTTTGGGCGCCATCAGGATGCGGCGAGCGTACTTGCTCAGGGCTCCGCTCTTCTCGTTTGGGACAATCAGCTGACGAATGAACCGTGTTCGGTCTCTGATGTCATAGTTCTGATCATACTTGCCCAAGTTCAAAATGTATTGAGTCAGCAATTTAGTCTGTATGAGAGAAAGAAAGTGAGATAAAACGCAGCCAAAACACACCCCCACTCAAAGTGTGATTTGATTTTACCTGTTTGGAATTGGTCAGGTAGAGTTTGGCAGCAAGGTTGACGATCTGAAGTTTGACAATGTCCTCCTCGTCGGTGAAGGTCTTGGCCATCTTTCGCAGGACGTCGGGGGCGATTTTAGGCACGTGTTCACAGTATTCACCCATCAGCCACAGGATGCTGGCCCTTGCCATCGGGACCTAAAGAGGCAATGGACACCAAATACATCAAGTGTTAAATTTATATGAATCCCACTGTAGTTGCACACTATAACATTACAGTTGTGTAATACTGAACCCGTCTCTCACAGTGATGTTGTCGAAGAGTTTGGCCATGTGTTTGATGATGTCACTGTGCTGTGATGGCTGAGTCTGCAGAAGTTTCTTGATGACTACGACGCTTTCTGCAACAACAGTCTCTACAAAGAGAAGAAATGCATGAATAGACACTCAGAAAAAAAGGAACAAAAGTTGTCACTGGGGTTAAAGGCACACCTTTGTACCTAAAGAGTCCATATTGGTACCTTAAATGTACATATTAGTACGTAAAGTGTACATATTAGTACCTAAAAGGTCCAAAAGTGTACCTTTTGAAAAGGTACCGTGCCCCAGTGACAGCTTTTGTAAATTTTTTTTTTTTGAGAGTGCACTGATAATACAATATACTATGTTTTTACTGTAGTAACAATAACTAACTGTAGTAACCAGTGTTGAGGAGTAACTAAGCAGCAACTTAACTACATTTTTGAGGTGCGGAATTAATACACACGCTCCTATATGTAATGTTTTCTCTTATATGTAGCTTTAGTGAGTCATTTTAGTGAATCGATTCATTCTGGCTTTTCAGATAAATCAAGTCCTTGTGATCCATTTTGTAGGTAAATGCTGATATATAATTTTATATTTTATACACGCATATAATTTTATATTTTAAACAGCAAGTGTTGTTGGCAACTTGTTTGTATGTAACTTGTAGATCAACTAAATTACTGATTACTTACCATATTGTTTAAAGTTCAAAGCATGTTCTTTGAGGAGTTTTATGAATCATTGAGACTATAACATGCATTTGTCAGAAAGAATATTCACATTTTTCATCTGTGGTGATAATGGCTCTGTCTGTATCATCAGTTTTGTCACTGACGATCAAGACATTGAACTTCATCATATTGCCATCTGCAGGAAACCAGAAGCACTGCGTCTAATAACGAAACGATAACTTTAATGTGTGTGATTACCGTCTCTGTTGGACAGCAGCAGGACCAGGCCATTGAGGCAGGTGTCAGTCACCTCAGAGATGTTAGTGGCACAACAGCCGATGGCTTGGATGGTGGCCGCCGCGAACGCCTTATCCTGACTCTTCACATACGTCTGGAACACACATACAACTACTTAAAGCTGCTATTCCTCAGCTGTGTTTCTAAACCTAGTGAGCTGCCCATCCAGACAGGGTTTTTAGGCATCATAGAATTATTCAAAATTCAGTATTTAACTTCATCTTAAGACTCATCTCAAGAGTTTTTTTCCCCCCTCAGATTCAATTTACAGATTCAATTTAATCTATAAAACTTTACCTGGAATTCTCTCAGTATGGTGGAGATGTTTGCTTCATTAGCCAGGTTAGTCAAAATCTCCAGCTGAAGGATTTAAACAAAAGCAAAAAACTTTAGATAAGCAACAAAACATCAGCAAGCAAGCAGAAAAGACACATGAAGGTAAGACAGTGTTTTTACCTTGAGTGTTTTGATGTGTGTTGCATCTGTAGACCTCACATAGAAGCTCTTCATGAAGGGCTCAAACATCCCCTAAAAAACACCACAGACATTACCTCAGGTCTACCTCAGATTGCAGTACTTTAGATTCTTGTTTAAAAACCACAGCCATTACCTCAAGACTTTAGCTCAGATTTTACCTTAGATTCTACATCAGTGTTTACCATTTACTTCAGAATTTACACTCACTTTTTACCTGTATACCTCAGGTTCTCAGATTGCAGTACTTTAGATTCTTGTTTAAAAACCACAGCCATTACCTCAAGACTTTAGCTCAGATTTTACCTTAGATTCTACATCAGTGTTTACCATTTACTTCAGAATTTACACTCACTTTTTACCTGTATACCTCAGGTTTTTTTTTTTACTCAGAAATAACACGTGGTTTATCTAAGATAATTTTTCAGTCTACTCAATTTAGATTTTACCTTTAGCATTTACCTCAGACGGCACTAATTTACTTTTAAAAAATATATCTCTAATTTTTAGTTAGTTTACCTCAACCAATACTTCAGATTTTACCTCAAAGTTTCCCTTAGACATTACCTCAGTTTATTTTAGGCTTGATTTAGGCATACCTCACATTTCAATAGAGTGTTTACATCAACCAATACTTCAGATTTTACCTTAAGGTTTTCCTCAGACACTACACCTCAGTTTATTTTAGGCTTGATTTAGGCCTATACCTCAGATTTTAACTCAGTGCTTACCTCAAAAGATACATTAGATTTATATCACACATTTTGTGTCAGATATTACCCTCAGTTTGCTTGAGACATAATTGAAGCCTCTGATTTTACCTCAGAACTTATTGTAAGATTTACTTCATATTTTACCTCATGATTTCTCTCAGAATTGAGGTCTACCTCTGATTTCACCTCATTGTTTACCTCAGATCTTACCTTGAAATTTACTTCACATTTTACCTCATGATTTTCCTCAGATTTGAGGACTACCTCTGATTTTACCTCAGAATTTACCGTAAGATTTACTTCATATTTTACCTAGTTTTCTCTCAGAATTGAGGTCTACCTCTGATTTCACCTCATTGTTTCCTCAGATCTTACCTTGCAATTTACTTCATATTTAACCTCATGATTTCCCTCAGATTTGAGGACTACCTCTGATTTTACCTCAGAATTTACTGTAAGATTTACTTCATATTTAACCTCATGATTTCTCTCAGAATTTAGGCCTACCTCTGATTTCACCTCATGTTTACCTCAGATCTTACCTTGAAATTTACTCCATATTTTACTTCATTCCCTCAGAATTGAGGCCTACCCTTTGATTTTACCTCAATGTTTACCTCAGAACTTACCTTGCAATTTACCTCACAATTTCTCTCAGAATTGAGGCCTATCTCTGGTTTTACCTCAGTGTTTACCTCAGATCTTACCTTATGATTTATTTTATATTTTACTTCATGATATCCCTCAAAATTAAGGCCCAGCTCTGATTTTACCTCAATGTCTACCTCACATCTAACCTTGCAATTTACATCATATTTTGTCTTATGATTTCCTTCAGAATTGGGGCCCACCTCTGATTTTACCTCAGAATAAGCACCCGAAGTAGACACATTTAGGCCAAGCTGATTCTAAATCATTAACATTGTTCATAACATGTTCAGATTTCATGAGAAAAGCAGGGTGAACGTTTCAGTGAGTCTGTACCTTCCTCTGAATGGACATAGTGGCGATGTTCTGCAACACGATGTACTGAACTTCCCTAAATGAGCCGAGAGTGAAACCAAAAACAGGAATTAGATTGACAGATTTGATTGTAATACCACCTCCATCTCATGATGGATCTCATAGTGTGCATGTGTTACCTGTGGCTCCTCAAGAGCCTCACCAGGGACTTGGTGATTATGCTAAGTTCATGTTTAGGAGCCAGATGCCAGTAGAGCTGAGATACTGCCATCACGACCTGACAAAGAGAGATGATTAATGTTATAAATGAAGAGCTATGCCTTTAAATGTTAAATGTAAGGTTCTTAAAAGAATATCAATAAACTAAAACACGATATTATCATGGTTTTTCCATGGTATGTTTTTACAAAGGGAGAGAAAGGTGAGAAAAAGACGTGTGGACATTAAAAGTAGCTCATGAAACAGACAGATTAATGGAAGACGTGGTGGAGAGTCCCAGAGACATGTGAAGTGAGAGAAAGAGAAAGAGGAAGAGGAGGGTTTGAGCGAGGTTGAAAAAAGATAGATGGTGATAGATTAGGAAGCCTTCAATGTATGTAATGATTTTGTCTTCCCCAAATTACTTTGACCCCAATATATGAACAGGACAGCAGACTTCAACACATCAACCGCTAGAGCAGCAGAGAGAGAGAGAGAGAGAGAGCTGATAAAGACAGAGAGCAGCCTGAGTGCAGAACAAAGCAGGACAAGTTTTAATCAAAACATATCACACACACACTACAAAAAACACACATACACACAGACCTTGAGCTTCCAGGTTGATGGAGTACTTGAGTCACCCTGTGTGTGTGATGTAGGAGGGAATAACGTTTTCTGAGCACATTTCTAAGGCTGAGTGTGTGTAACATGATGGAGTTGGGTCTGATACAGCCTTGGTCCCACTAATATTCTGATGTACAAACACGCGCACACTCGCACTTAAACACAAAACACACACTCAGGTGCGTCCTGAAGGCCTTCGCTATTGCTCAGAGTTGAACAGGAACGATAAGAGAGGGAGAAAGAGAAAACTGGAGAGTAGGCTTGCCGCGATAGACGGTGTTGACGGTGATACCGGTGTTAAGCCGCATTTATTTATTTTATTTGACATCAAGGTGTATGCGGTGCCTCCAAGCTTTCTTACTCGTTTTGCTAATAAACGTTCTACGCGCCGATTAACCGGTGGGAAAATTTCCTCACCGACACAACCCTACTGGAGAGTGCAGATGTGTGGGGAAATGGAAATATGTGAGCATCTTAGAGGAATAATACAGATTAAATATGAATTAATAAAGAAGAAAGGATGTAACTATCGGCTGAAAACTGTCTTCAACCTTACCTACAGGAATTAAATCAGCAATGACTGACTAAAAGTGTATCTATCTTAAAGCTTTATCTATCCTGTGAGAAGCGAAACAGGAGATATGGCCTAAATAATAAAATAACTGCTTATACATAATTATCAATAGCATTATATAATGTAATAATATTACCATTTAGAATTCTTACATTTATAATATTTGACATATTAATATTTAATATACAAATGCTCAAACTATATTAAATTCCTATATTAGATTCCTATATCTTAATAATAATAATAATTATTATTATTATTTATTTTAACTAATATTGATACAAGAATATGAAACAATAATTAATATTATTGTATATTCAAAATGGCAAAAATGTTTATTATTGATTATACATGCCGCTTTAATAATATTTGCTATACAATTTTTTGTTATATAATTATGCTCTAATTATATATAATTATGTCTATAATAAATGTAATAGATTAATATATCTGTATTAATAATAATACTAATAATAATAATGTAAAACAATTTAAATAATACTTTAATCATTAATAAATAATAAACATATTATAAACATATTACATATTACTATATAAACTTTTGAAATGTAAAATATTGATATAATAATAATAATTAATATTGCTGTGTCTATATTTAAAATGGCAGAAGTTACTTAATATAATTACTGTTTTCATTATGACAGATTTGGTCCAAGAATATTCCTTTAAACAGAAACAGAGGGCTCAGTGTGTGTGTGTGCACTCACTGCGGTGTTTCTGCTCTGTAACAGTGGTTTAGTGTTTCTGAGCAGGAGTCTGTGGTCTGGATCCATGATGTACGGTTTGGACTGGTCCACTCTCCTTTCCTCCTCTGAATCATAAAAGGCTTTCGCACTGTTCTCGTCAAACACGGCGTCCTACAATCACACACACAATTAATGAATAAAAACATCTAAAAAAAAATGCAGAGATCATTAAACCAACTCTTAAAATGATTAAAAGGAACTTTTAATCAGCAACTTTCTCTTGTGAAACAATCACTGCAGTCAGAGTTACAATATATAGTCCTCTCAATCCCTCCTTCCTACCTGAAACCCTCAATGCTAGCATTGAAAAACAAAACAAAATGAAAATAAGATCAGTCAATTTCAAGCAGCAATTTTGTTCAAATGAAACCACTAATCTTGATAGCTGAGCTTTAAAAATATGTAAAATAATAATTAAATACTATCTGTGCTTAAGCGCACAGACAGTAACTCACCTCTCTCCACGGGCTGACAAACTGTGTCCTGGCGTATCGGGTCAGCATGTGTATGATGACCACCTGACCCCACTCCTCCACGTCCACCAGCAGGTTACACAGCTTCCGATAGTTCTTATGGATCAGGTCGATCCGGTCCGGACAGACCTCCTCAAACGCCATCACCACGCTGCCGGCAACCAGCTACAAACAACACATGACAAACAGCAGGGTTTACAACTTAGCCACCTGTTAGAAGCCTTTCAGAAATTCTACATCAGTTTGAAGTGTTTTTTCACTCTGTGGTACACTAGTAAAATTAGGTTTAGAGTTCTTCATTTTGATTGGTTGTTACAGATTCCAGGGGTGTCAATCAACTAATTCTGAAAATTAGTTTAATTCTGAATATTATATGAATTCTCAATATTAGTGGCTGTTTTAAAGCAAGACATTTAATAGTTGTACATACAAGAGCATTTTAGGGGCAAAAATCTGGAAAATGACCAAAAAAAAATAGATATAGATATAAAGAATTAAAAATTAAAAGAAAATATATATAAAAATAAAAAAAAACTATAGTAAAACTATATATACATACATACATATATATATGTATAATATGATTTATAAAAATAATGATAAATATAAAAATATAACAATAATAAATATGGTATCAGTGAAATAAATGATTCTGGGCTATTGAGTTATTCTGGACTAATTAAATTAAATTTTCAATAATTAAATAGTTCAGGTAAGAAAAAATAATCCCAATTTGCACAATATCAGACATTTTGAGTTTTTAGACATGATGATAATTTATAAGAGAATTAAACGTTTATGCAATGTTCAAGCAACAATTAACAATGATCCACATAAAAACCCAAACTACCAATAAATATTTGTGCACCTGAATGACAAACCAACAGACCAGTGATTCAAACAATCCATTAGAGATCATTAGAGAAACATTATGTTTAAATTATATTGATTTACCTGAGATAAACACAAATAACAGTGTATAAACAAACACAAAAATTAAAAACCAAAGAAAAGCAAAACCAAGAAAGCAAGAATGTAACATTTAAATCTGAGTGGTTAGTGCATGTGCATACATACATATATATATATATACATATACACACATATTAGTTTTATGCTTCGGTACTCATGTGGAAAGTGTCGGTTTGAATATTGGCTGGTATTGTATTATAATTCTACCTAACTGAACCTCGCTATAAATATATATTACATTTGCACAAACATGAAAAGAAGAACAAAAGCATCTGTACACATTCACTATTACACTGTGTCTAAAGTTATAAAACTGTGCAGACACACACAAACACATGCTGCACACACACACCTCTACAGTTTCTGGGCAATTATCACTCACCCGCTTCTCCTGCAGCAACCCTAAAGTTGTGCTGGAGGTTTATAATTTTGAGTAAATTTGCAATTCAGACACAACAAATACATACATACATACATATACACATACATATATGTGTGTATATGAAGTATTATATACATATATAATTGTTCTGATAAACAATTTACAAATAAATTATTTTAAAGTTATTATATATAATGTATACTTTTATATTTATCTAATGTATAATATACATATTGAATTAATTTTTTAAATATTAATTCTTTTTTTATATACATACATTTATAGCAAATGCAATATTATATACACACACAAATAATCTCAATCTAATTTATATAAATTTTTCTTATTTTATTTGTAATTTATTTACATTTTTAATTCTTCTTTCCATTACTATATTATGTTAATAAATATCAATTGTGTACTATTAATCAATATTGTACACAATAATCCCCTCAGTGTGGTCTCAAAACAAACAGATGCTTGGAAGATGACAACCTGTTCTGCTTCCCACCAAGCTAATATAACACACCACTCTCACTTTAGACTAATGAACTACAGTATATGAGAGAGAGTGTGTGAAAACAACACAGAGAGAGAGAGTTTGAGCAGGTCAGGTGCTTCATTCATCATCATGTGACTTCAGTTCCAGCTCTGAGGAAGAAAATTACATGTAACTGATCACTAACAAAAAGGGTGCAAAATTAACTTTTTGCCACATCGGCCAGTGGCAGGTGAATTGAGAAAATTATATATATATTTTTTATATAAATAAAC